>NC_134355.1:0-154254 GCF_048569485.1 Anomaloglossus baeobatrachus | reverse complement strand
TGTATGATGCTGGGGGGACTATGGTGGGATGTACGCTGCTCGGGGAAGATGCTTGGAGAGTTTGATGCTGGGGGGGACTATGGTTGGGATGTGCGCTGCTCGGGGAAGATGCCTGGGGTGTACGATGCTGGGGGCCCATGGTGGGATGTACGCTGCTTGGGGAAGATGCCTGATCTGTATGATGGTGGGGGGACTATGGTGGGATGTACGCTGCTCGGGGAAGGTACCTGGGGTGTATGATGGGGGGACTATGGTGGGATGTACGCTGCTCGGGGAAGATGCCTGATCTGTATGATGGTGGGGGGACTATAGTGGGATGTACGCTGCTCGGGGAAGATGCCCGGGGTGTATGATGCTGGGGGGGGTCTATGGTGGGATGTACGCTGCTCGGGGAAGATGCCTGGGGTGTATGATGCTGGGGGGACTATGGTGGGATGTACGCTGCTCGGGGAAGATGCCTGGGGTGTATGATGATGGAGGGGATGCCTACCACGGCTGGCTACAGGTTTTTGTGGGCTCTGGGCAAAAGAGTCTCAGTGGGCCCCATCCACACGTAGACTCGCACATGCACAGATATGTACACATACATATATGATGACAAATTCACAAACATACATATAGATATACACATCACACAAACACATTAGAGATAATACTAAAATGGGGATGCTGGCGCCAGCCTCACTCCCCTCCCCTCTTGTCTCCACCCAGCTCCTCCCGGGCATGTGGCTGTGCAGCTTGATGACCGTCACTAAGTTTACACTGACACTGCTGTATGTACATCACAGGAGGGGCTGAGGATAAATACATCCCTCTGTGCATAGACAGCACTGAAAGGGGGCATACCCATTACTGGCGGACACTATGGGATATACACATTACTGGGGGACACTGGGATGTACACATTACTGGGGGACACTGTGGGATGTACACATTACTGGGGGACACTGTGGGATATACACATTACTGGGGGACAATGTGGGATATACACATTACTGTGGGACACTGTGGGATATACACATTACTGGTGGACACTGTGGGATATACACATTACTGGGGGACACTGTGGGATATACACATTACTGGGGGACACTGTGGGATATACACATTACTGGGGGACAATGTGGGATGTACACATTACTGGAGGACACTGTGGGATATACACATTACTGGGGGACAATGTGGGATATACACATTACTGGTGGACACTGTGGGATATACACATTACTGTGGGACACTGTGGGATATACACATTACTGGGGGACACTGTGGGATATACACATTACTGGTGGACACTGTGGGATATACACATTACTGGGGGACACTGTGGGATATACACATTACTGGGGGACACTGTGGGATATACACATTACTGGGGGACAATGTGGGATGTACACATTACTGGAGGACACTGTGGGATATACACATTACCGGAGGACACTGTGGGATATACACATTACTGGAGGACACTGTGGGATATACACATTACTGGAGGACACTGTGGGATATACACATTACCGGGGGACACTGAGGGATATACACATTACCGGGGGACACTGTGGAATATACACATTACCGGGGGACACTGTGGGATATACACATTACTGGGGGACACTGGGATATACACATTACTGGGGGACACTATGGGATATACACATTACCGGGGGACACTGTGGGATGTACACATTACCGGGGGACACTGTGGGATATACATTACCGGGGGACACTGTGGGATATACACATTACCGGGGGACACTGTGGGATATACACATTACTGTGGGACACTGTGGGATATACACATTACTGTGGGACACTGTGGGATATACACATTACTGGGGGACACTGTGGGATATACACATTACTGGGGGACACTGGGATATACACATTACCGGGGGATACTGTGGGATATACACATTACCGGGGGACACTGTGGGATATACACATTACTGGGGGACACTGGGATATACACATTACTGGGGGACACTGTGGGATATACACATTACCGGGGGACACTGTGGGATATACACATTACCGGGGGACACTGTGGGCTATACACATTACCGGGGGACACTGTGGGATATACACATTACCGGGGGACACTGTGGGATATACACATTACTGGGGGAGACTGTGGGATATACACATTACTGGAGGACACTGTGGGATATACACATTACTGGAGGACACTGTGGGATATACACATTACTGGAGGACACTGTGGGATATACACATTACTGGGGGACACTGTGGGATATACACATTACTGGGGGACACTGTGGGATATACACATTACTTGAGGCCCAGGTGAGAAGGTAAATGATCCAGCTTCCGATTCTAATTTCAATACAAATCCAGCTTTAATGAAAAACGTTAAAACATACAATTCCAGTGCAATCAAGTATTTCCCTTTCTATGTATACTATCTGTATATGCTACCGTATGTATACTATCTGTATATGCTATGTATACTATCTGTATATGCTATGTATACTATCTGTATATGCTATGTATACTATCTGTATATGCTATGTATACTATCTGTATATGCTATGTATACTATCTGTATATGCTACCGTATGTATACTATCTGTATATGCTATGTATACTATCTGTATATGCTATGTATACTATCTGTATATGATATGTATACTATCTGTATATGCTATGTATACTATCTGTATATGCTATGTATACTATCTGTATATGCTATGTATACTATCTGTATATGCTACAGTATGTATACTATCTGTATATGCTACCGTATGTATACTATCTGTATATGCTACCGTATGTATACTATCTGTATATGCTATGTATACTATCTGTATATGCTACCGTATGTATACTATCTGTATATGCTATGTATACTATCTGTATATGCTATGTATACTATCTGTATATGCTATGTATACTATCTGTATATGCTATGTATACTATCTGTATATGCTATGTATACTATCTGTATATGCTATGTATACTATCTGTATATGCTATGTATACTATCTGTATATGCTACCGTATGTATACTATCTGTATATGCTATGTATACTATCTGTATATGCTACCGTATGTATACTATCTGTATATGCTACCGTATGTATACTATCTGTATATGCTACCGTATGTATACTATCTGTATATGCTATGTATACTATCTGTATATGCTATGTATACTATCTGTATATGCTATGTATACTATCTGTATATGCTATGTATACTATCTGTATATGCTACCGTATGTATACTATCTGTATATGCTACCGTATGTATACTATCTGTATATGCTATGTATACTATCTGTATATGCTATGTATACTATCTGTATATGCTACCGTATGTATACTATCTGTATATGCTATGTATACTATCTGTATATGCTATGTATACTATCTGTATATGCTATGTATACTATCTGTATATGCTACAGTATGTATACTATCTGTATATGCTATGTATACTATCTGTATATGCTATGTATACTATCTGTATATGCTATGTATACTATCTGTATATGCTACCGTATGTATACTATCTGTATATGCTACCGTATGTATACTATCTGTATATGCTACCGTATGTATACTATCTGTATATGCTATGTATACTATCTGTATATGCTATGTATACTATCTGTATATGCTACAGTATGTATACTATCTGTATATGCTACCGTATGTATACTATCTGTATATGCTATGTATACTATCTGTATATGCTATGTATACTATCTGTATATGCTACCGTATGTATACTATCTGTATATGCTATGTATACTATCTGTATATGCTATGTATACTATCTGTATATGCTATGTATACTATCTGTATAGTCTGTGTATAGTCTATGTATACTATCTGTATACCATCTCCAGGTCTCACATCAGACTCGTTTCTAGCGATTGACTCTTAAACTTTGGTGGATGGGGATATACAAGTCGGGGGTTGATATAGGGAAATAATCTATTAACCTTCAAAACACCGGACAATCCGCATTCACTGACGTGATCAGGAAGGTTACAACCCTCTCAGCAATATAAAGACAAAATAAGGTAAAAACGTTGCATTGTTATTACAGAGACACTTAAATACAAAAAGATCCTGTGCCAGCAGGATCAGTGGCTTCCATACCGCAGAGCGTGGACATTATAGGGGTGATCTGGATTTCTCTTCCATACCGCAGAGTGTGGACATTATAGGGGTGATCTGGATTTCTCTTCCATACCGCAGAGTGTGGACATTATAGGGGTGGCTGGATTTCTCTTCCATACCGCAGAGTGTGGACATTATAGGGGTGATCTGGATTTCTCTTCCATACCGCAGAGTGTGGACATTATAGGGGTGATCTGGATTTCTCTTCCATACCGCAGAGTGTGGACATTATAGGGGTGATCTGGATTTCTCTTCCATACCGCAGAGTGTGGACATTATAGGGGTGGCTGGATTTCTCTTCCATACCGCAGAGTGTGGACATTATAGGGGTGGCTGGATTTCTTTCTTTCATACCGCAGAGTGTGGACATTATAGGGGTGGCTGGATTTCTTTCTTTCATACCGCAGAGCGTGGACATTATAGGGGTGGCTGGATTTCTTTCTTTCATACCGCAGAGTGTGGACATTATAGGGGTGGCTGGATTTCTCTTCCATACCGCAGAGCGTGGACATTATAGGGGTGGCTGGATTTCTTTCTTTCATACCGCAGAGTGTGGACATTATAGGGGTGATCTGGATTTCTCTTCCATACTGCAGAGCGTGGACATTATAGGGGTGATCTGGATTTCTCTTCCATACTGCAGAGCGTGGACATTATAGGGGTGATCTGGATTTCTCTTCCATACCGCAGAGAGTGTGGACATTATAGGGGTGATCTGGATTTCTCTTCCATACCGCAGAGTGTGGACATTATAGGGGTGATCTGGATTTCTCTTCCATACCGCAGAGCGTGGACATTATAGGGGTGGCTGGATTTCTCTCTTCCATACCGCAGAGCGTGGACATTATAGGGGTGATCTGGATTTCTCTTCCATACCGCAGAGTGTGGACATTATAGGGGTGGCTGGATTTCTCTTCCATACCGCAGAGTGTGGACATTATAGGGGTGGCTGAATTTCTCTTCCATACCGCAGAGCGTGGACATTATAGGGGTGGCTGGATTTCTCTTGCTTCCATACCGCAGAGCGTGGACATTATAGGGGTGGCTGGATTTCTCTTGCTTCCATACCGCAGAGCGTGGACATTATACGGGTGGCTGGATTTCTCTTCCATACCGCAGAGTGTGGACATTATAGGGGTGGCTGGATTTCTCTCTTCCATACCGCAGAGTGTGGACATTATAGGGGTGGCTGGATTTCTCTCTTCCATACCGCAGAGTGTGGACATTATAGGGGTGGCTGAATTTCTCTTCCATACCGCAGAGTGTGGACATTATAGGGGTGGCTGGATTTCTCTCTTCCATTCCACAGAGTGTGGACATTATAGGGGTGGCTGGATTTCTCTTCCATTCCGCAGAGTGTGGACATTATAGGGGTGGCTGTATTTCTCTCTTCCATACCGCAGAGCGTGGACATTATAGGGGTGGCTGGATTTCTCTCTTCCATACCGCAGAGCGTGGACATTATAGGGGTGGCTGTATTTCTCTCTTCCATACCGCAGAGTGTGGACATTATAGGGGTGGCTGGATTTCTCTTCCATTCCGCAGAGTGTGGACATTATAGGGGTGGCTGTATTTCTCTCTTCCATACCGCAGAGCGTGGACATTATAGGGGTGATCTGGATTTCTCTTGCTTCCATACCGCAGAGCGTGGACATTATAGGGGTGGCTGGATTTCTCTTCCATACCGCAGAGTGTGGACATTATAGGGGTGGCTGGATTTCTCTCTTCCATACCGCAGAGTGTGGACATTATAGGGGTGATCTAGATTTCTCTCTTCCATACCGCAGAGCGTGGACATTATAGGGGTGGCTGGATTTCTCTCTTCCATACCGCAGAGCGTGGACATTATAGGGGTGGCTGGATTTCTCTTCCATACCGCAGAGTGTGGACATTATAGGGGTGGCTGTATTTCTCTCTTCCATACCGCAGAGTGTGGACATTATAGGGGTGGCTGGATTTCTCTCTTCCATACCGCAGAGCGTGGACATTATAGGGGTGGCTGGATTTCTCTCTTCCATACCGCAGAGCGTGGACATTATAGGGGTGGCTGGATTTCTCTTCCATACCGCAGAGTGTGGACATTATAGGGGTGACTGGATTTCTCTCTTCCATACCGCAGAGTGTGGACATTATAGGGGTGGCTGGATTTCTTCTGCTTCCATACCGCAGAGCGTGGACATTATAGGGGTGGCTCGATTTCTCTCTTCCATACCTCAGAGCGTGGACATTATAGGGGTGGCTGGATTTCTCTCTTCCATACCGCAGAGCGTGGACATTATAGGGGTGACTGGATTTCTCTCTTCCATACCGCAGAGTGTGGACATTATAGGGGTGACTGGATTTCTCTCTTCCATACCGCAGAGTGTGGACATTATAGGGGTGGCTGGATTTCTTCTGCTTCCATACCGCAGAGCGTGGACATTATAGGGGTGGCTGGATTTCTCTCTTCAACAGTCGGGTACATTCTGAGAAAAAAGGAATTGACTTGTTGAGCTTGGGAACTCAAAAAGGCCTGGGCGTCCACGGATGACAACAGTGGTGGATGATCGCCGCATACTTTCTTTGGTGAAGAAGAACCCGCTCACAACATCAACTGAAGTCCAGAACACTCTCAGTGAAGTAGGTGTATCTGTCTCTAAGTCAACAGTAAAGAGAAGACTCCATGAAAGTAAATACAAAGGGTTCACATCTAGATGCAAACCATTCATCAATTCCAAAAATAGACAGGTCAGAGTTAAATTTGCTGAAAAACACCTCATGAAGCCAGCTCAGTTCTGGAAAAGTATTCTATGGACAGATGAGACAAAGATCAACCTGTACTAGAATGATGGGAAGAAAAAAGTTTGGAGAAGAAAGGGAACGGCACATGATCCAAGGCACACCACATCCTCTGTAAAACATGGTGGAGGCAACGTGATGGCATGGGCATGAATGGCTTTCAATGGCACTGGGTCACTTGTGTTTATTGATGACATAACAGCAGACAAGAGTAGCCGGATGAATTCTGAAGTGTACCGGGATATACTTTCAGCCCAGATTCAGCCAAATGCCGCAAAGTTGATCGGACGGCGCTTCATAGTACAGATGGACAATGACCCCAAGCATACAGCCAAAGCTACCCAGGAGTTCATGAGTGCAAAAAAGTGGAACATTCTGCAATGGCCAAGTCAATCACTAGATCTTAACCCAATTGAGCATGCATTTCACTTGCTCAAATCCAGACTTAAGACGGAAAGACCCACAAACAAGCAAGACCTGAAGGCTGCAGCTGTAAAGGCCTGGCAAAGCATTAAGAAGGAGGAAATCCAGCGTTTGGTGATGTCCATGGGTTCCAGACTTAAGGCAGTGATTGCCTCCAAAGGATTCGCAACAAAATATTGAAAATAAAAATATTTTGTTTGGGTTTGGTTTATATGTCCAATTACTTTTGACCTCCTAAAATATGGAGTGTTTGTAAAGAAATGTGTACAATTCCTACAATTTCTATCAGATATTTTTGTTCAAACCTTCAAATTAAACGTTACAATCTGCACTTGAATTCTGTTGTAGAGGTTTCATTTCAAATCCAATGTGGTGGCATGCAGAGCCCAACTCGCGAAAATTGTGTCACTGTCCAAATATTTCTGGACCTAACTGTATGTCCCCAACCTGGTTTACATGGTCCCCAATCCTAGCGTATGTGTCCCTGTTCTGCCCCTGATGCATAATTAAAAAGAAAAACATTCTACTCACCTTTCCTCTGCTCCCACATTGCCTGGTGTCTTCTGTAGCCACCGCACAGCCCGGGAGCTGACATCAGAGTGTGCGCCACTGTCATGTGTCACTCCCTGTGGCTGCACCTTCAGCTCACAGCCACAGTGCCAATAGCATGTATCGCAGTGCAGGGACCTGACGGGTCTCTGACACAAGATGCATGTCAACTGGATCTGCGTCTTCAGTTACATAGTTACTTAGGTTGAAAAAAGACATAGGTCCATCTAGTTCAACCTTCCTCCACCAGTTCTACATTTTGTCCCTAAGTCACTTATAACCAACAATGTTTTGTGTACTGAGGAAATCATCCAGCCCTTTTTTAAAAGCTGTTATAGTATCTGCCATTACTATCTCTTGTGGTAGGGCATTCCACAGTCTGACTGCTCTAACTGTAAAGAACCCTTTCCTATTTAGCTGTCGGAATAGCTTTTCTTCCACTCGTAGTGTATGCCCCCTGGTCCTTAGTACCACACATGTATTTATACATATAAATGAGATCTCCTCTGAGACGTCTTTTTTCTAAGCTAAATATATCTAACTTTTTCAACCTGTCATCATATGGGCGGCCTTCCATTCCTTGTAGTAGTCTAGTTGCCCGCCTTTGAACTGACTCTAACTTCTGAATGTCCTTTTTAAAATGTGGAGCCCAAAACTGGATCCCATATTCCAGATGTGGCCTTACAAGTGATTTATAGAGGGGTAACAATACGTTGGGATCACGGGATCTAATCTCTCTTTTTATACACCCTAATATCTTGTTTGCTTTAGCAGCTGCTGCCTGACATTGAGTGCTGCTGCTCAGCTTATTTGTAATGAGAATACCCAAGTCCTTCTGTTCTGTAGTCCCGAGTTTACTTCCATTTAATGTATACGCAGCTATAGGATTACTCCGTCCTAGGTGCATTACTTTATATTTATCAACATTAAATCTCATTTGCCAATATCTGCCCATTCTGACATCTTATCCAGATCTTTTTGTAATATTGTACTATCAAGGTCTGTTTTTAATATCCTACATAGTTTGGTGTCATCAGCAAAGTCTGACACTTTACTATCAATCCCATCCACAAGGTCATTAATAAAGAGATTAAAAAGAATTGGTCCTAGCACAGATCCCTGCGGCCCCCACTGCTGACTATAGCCCATTTAGAGAATGTACCATTTATGACTACTCTTTGTTTCCTATCTTTTAGCCAATTCCTTACCCAGTTGCATATAGTTTCCCCTAGTCCTTGCTTCTGGAGCTTTAGTATAAGGCTATTATGTGGTACAGTATCAAATGCCTTTGCAAAGTCCAAATAAATCACATCATCTGCATTACCAATATCCAGGTTTGAACTTACCCCCTCATAGAACCCCAACAGGTTGGTCAGACACGACTTGTCTTTCATGAATCCATGCTGTTTGTCAGTTATCATATTATTTTCTGCAATATATTTTTGCATGTCATCCCTTAAAATGCCCTCAAAAACTTTGCATACTACTGATGTCAGGCTTACTGGACGGTAGTTGCCTGGATCTACCCTCTTACCTTTCCTAAATATCGGTACCACATCAGCAATCCTGAGGCACCAACCCTGTTACAAGCGAGTCTAAAAAGATGAGACACAGCGGTCTGTCTATTATGGAGCTCAATTCCCTCAATATTCGTGGATGAATGCCATCTGGCCCTGGGGATTTGTCAATGTTTAATTTACTCAGACGTAGGCGTACTTCATCTTGTGTTAAATGAATTATATCGGGTGGTAAGCTTTGCTTTTTCACTTGTTGAATGATCCCTGGTACAGTCAGTTCCTTGGTGAACACAGATGAGAAATGCCTATTTAATATCTCAGTCTTTTGTTTGTCCTCTATAACTAATATGTTGTTATATTTTAAGGGGCCGATACTATCCTTTGTTTTCCTTTTGGTATTAATGTATTTATAAAAGATTTTGAGATTTATATTAATGTCATTGGCGATTTTTGTTTCAGTAGCTAGTTTTGCTTGTTTGATTTCTTTTTTACATTTCCTATTGATATCTTTATACTTCTGAAATGCTATTTCTGTATTCTCAGCCTTTAAGATTTTAAACGCCCCTTGTTTTTGTTTTATTATACTTTGTACAGTCTTATTTATCCATAGTGCTTTCTTTTTATTCCTTGACATTTTATTACCAGAGGGTATACGTTTTTTACAGGACTCTAGTAGTATATCCTTAAACTTACCCCATTTTTGTTCGGTATCCCCAGTTACCATGACTTTGTCCCAATCTACACCTTTAAGCTCTTACCTTAATTTGGTGAAATCAGCTTTCCTAAAACTCCAGGTTTTAGTATTTTCCCTTTGAAATGTTCTATTGAATATTTCATTGAAGCGTACCATATTATGATCGCTGGTGCCCAAGTGCTCCCAAACCTGTAGATCTGAAATTGTATCCGGTCCATTTGACAGGACCAGATCTAGCAGATTATCTCTCCTTGTCGGTTCATCTATCATCTGAGAGAGGAAATTGTCTTGAATAGTAGATAAGAACTTACAGCTTTTAGCACAACCAGAAGATTCTATGTCCCATTGTATGTCTGGATAGTTGAAATCCCCCATAATAAGAACCCAATTATTATTATTAGATGCCTTTTCAATTTGTTGCAGCATTTCACCCTCTATTTGTTCAGGTATGTTAGGAAGCTTATAGCAAACACCAATCAGCATTTTTCCATTATTCCCCTCCCCATGTAGATTTACCCATACTGACTCTACATTGTTGCAGTTCCCCCCCAATGTCATCATTCATGTTTTGCTAAATTCTACTAAAAAGGGGGCTGAAAGCCCGTACTTACGAAGCGCTCACTGATATCCTAATCAGGCACGAATACTAAGATTCTTTATAGCAAGATACTATTTATTCTAATGGCACATGAATAGTCAATGGTACATAAGCATTAGAACTACTTTTTTAGTCATAGAATCTTATATAATAACAGAAATATGCATCAACATTACCGTATGTTGTAGCAATCCTCATCGGAGGGACTCGATTAATGAGTAGGAAACAACATGGCATCTTGCATCACAGGAGCAGTGCGTACACTTCAATGTCCTGGAAGGTTTCCCTAATCTCATTAAAAGAGTCTGATCCTTTTATAAGAAACTTTGTATGTTGTGTTCTCTGAATGGTTAACTGGTAACCAGCATGTGACAGCTGAGTCATGTTCATGTAACTTGACCACAAGCTGCTGTGGGCACCAGCAGCTTCCTGCACATTTCCTGCACATTTAGCCAGTTGTCAACTGATCGACCACAGTTTCCTGGAGATATTGCAAGGAGACGTGAAATTTACAGGCCAGCTTCCTTGCACCTGTTGTCAAATAACCACGAATTTCCTGACTGTGGAACTGTAAACGTTACTTCCTCATTATCGTGGTTTTGCTTAAGATCTGTTTGACATGTATTCTTCATCATGGTAAAATTGGTTATCCAGAGGACATCTCTCTTTGATACTGAATTATTTGATGGATCAAATAATATCTGGGATCACTATATCTTTTGATTATGATCCCTATCTACATCACACACATTCTTTCAGTCATATCACATTGGTATCACAATCGGTCCTTGATCCCAGGGATTATTTTCCATCATCTGTATTCCACTAGAGGAAGATCACTCGCAAAACACCATACCATGACAAAGAAATATCGTTTGCCACAAATTTTGTTTTCTTGGTTTGTTTTAAATAAACGTTGAATCACAAATATAATCACTTTCACTAATATGTATATTAAAACTAAAACCAATATTATCTGAAAAGCTCCCTTGAATATCATGTGTTTTGGCATTTGCTCGATATTCAAAGGAATCATTACACATTAAATTTCCCGATATGTTACTACAAATTTCACTAGTCCCATTTATTAACATATTGGCATAAGGCCATAACATATCATGAATTGTCCTTTCGACTAAGCTCGGTTTAAGAGCATCTACAGTATTTATAGCTGTCCCAAAACTTATTTTTATATTCTCTATAGGGATGAATCCCAGGTTAGTCAGTCCAGTCTTATTTCTTGGTACCCAAATTCCTCCCTTAAAAGCCAGATATTGCAAATTGGTGACTGTTGCATTCAAATTGCCTTGCCACCATGGAAGATTGATCCATCCCACTACGGAAATGGGTACTGTAGTATTCTATAGATGAACATTTCGAGTGTCTTTATCAGAAAGATGATCAGAACAACTTTTCCACTTTAAGATTCCCTCCATCGATACCGGGACATCCAGATAAGGGATACTGGTGGCTGTAACCGAAGAATGTGTACAGATCCAGCAATCTGTGTGTTGAAAATGTGATGGTGCATCAGAAATTTATTTGCCATAGGTTCCTCCTGATGTAGACTTGTCCATCCAACGACCAAAGAGGCAGACATCAAACACAGGAATTTCTCCATCTCATCACTATCGAGCTCTTCCCAGTAACCGATACCATGGATTCCGTTTATTTACAACACCATCTGCAAATAAAGATACACTATTATTCTCATACATAACATTTTTCTTGTGGAACATATTCCCACTTCTCCACTCCTGGTCTCATTATCAGGAGAGTACGATCTTTTCCGACCGCTATTACCTCTTCCTCTGAGGGCGGTCCTTGGAGGTTTCGAATCCATATTTTTGCTCCTACATTTGTAATATTAGAGGATCCAAAACCTTTAGTACCCCGTATTGTTAATTCTGCTGGGGCAGTGCCTTCTCTTATCTCAGACAAGTTTATTGGAATTATTAACATCTGAGCCACCTTCTGGTGTTTCATGAATATCAAAGGTTCATTTCCCAAATTTAGCATCAGTACCTTGATTTCTCCCTGACAATCTGCATCTATTACCCCTCCCACCACTATGGCTCCTTTTAACACTAAACTAGAACGAGTGGCTATTTGACCATAATGATCCTTTGGTATCTGGCAACCCAATCCTGTTGAAATTGGTTTTACATTACCTGGGGGTACCACGACAGTTTCCAATGTACTGAGGTCTAAACCTGCTGAATAAGGTGTCGCTCTTTGTGGTGTGCCCAAACAGCTGTACCTTGCAACCATGCCTCTTTTTTCCTTGTCAACTGTTGGACTGACTTGTCTGATGGCTGCTGCTTTATCTGCTTCTGAATTAAACAAACGTTCAAGTGAGTTAGTAGGGACATGAGCATCGACATGAAATACAGTGGTCTTGGTAGATTGAATAATCCATTCAATGTCTTGCCACACTTCCCTGACCATCTCAAACACATTTTGCTGTTCCTCTCCCCAGTAGAACTCATATTTGTTCCTCGTTACTTTGTACAAATGAGCCAACATTTGTCCCAAATGAGGGATATGTTGTCTCCAAAAATCAAACAATCCAATATAAGACTGAGTCTCCTGTTTGGATTTAGGGACCGGAAAATTAATAATTTTCTGTCTGGCATTGGGCAAGATCTCTCTGTGCCCCTTGTCCCACTGAATCCCTAGACATGTTACCACCTGAGACGGTCCTTGAACCTTGGCATCACTGATTTCCCATCCTTTACTCCACATATGAGCAACCAGTTTTGTCAATTGATCTTTCACACTTTGCTCATCTTGTCCTTGTATCATTATATCATCGATATAATGTGAGATCTGCATTTCCTTATGACAAGACATAACCCCAAAGGAGAATTTTCCTTCGGTTAGATTAAGAGTCATCCATTTTAGGATATCAATTCCCAAAATATATTCTGGTATAGGAACTACCAGCACCGTATACTGCTTGATAGGTAAATTACCTATCTTCAAAGCTACCTGTGTCTGAACCCTGGTGATCACTTGACCACCTAGTCCAGCAATTTTTACTCGAGGTCCTTTTATTTTTTTCTGGGTTTCCATGAATTAAAGTAGCCTCCGCCCCCGTGTCAATCAAAGCTTGGGACTCTTTGAACATTTCCCCCTTTCCAATGTATGCTAAGATTGACGTAGGGACGTTTGTCCCTTTTTATCAATAGGCTACGGTATGGTAAATCACTTCCTTCTGAACTTTCATTTACACAGACTTCAGTCTGTGTATTAGCCCTTCCTTCCGTGACCTTTGTGACCACGGCTGCAGCCAGTTCTTCCCATGGATAAACTGAAAATCTTCCCAAGACACTTTCTTTGTTTTTTTTCCCCTTTTCCCTCTGATTTCTTTACCTTGGGGGTTTTTGAGCCCCCTTCCACATTTGTAGTGGTCACTTTCTTTGCGGATAGAACTTTCTGTTTGTACAACTTCCATAATTCTCCTGTCTCCTTCCCATCAATCCTTTCCTTATTGATCCTGGCTTTAAGCAAAGCCTGGAACATGTCTTTGCGAGACACCCATGGGGCCTCCCCTACTTATTTCTCTTTACAATCAGGATTGATTGGCTTACTGTTACCAACATGGCCTCCAGGGGATGGTTTATCCCACTGTCCCATATCCTGTAACTCCCTCATCCTCCCTAGAACTACACCGATTGATTCTCCAGTCAGCGCTACAGTTAAGGTTAAAATAACTGTTTTGTATGCTGGAGGAGCATGTTTAACCAGCATATTTCTTATGCTGGCTGTCAATGGGTACTGGAGATAATCATCATCCATCCCCAAAAGAGGAAGAGCATTCCTCATTGCTTCTTCCTTCAGCCGTTCCATACCATCTTTTAAGGTGTACCAAGGTTTATCATTGATAGGAAAGTCTGCTTCTGATGGGTATTTGTCCAGAAAAGCATGGGCTAAGATCATGATTAAGTTTTGAGTACCATGCTCATTATGATCAACAAAATTATTTTTTATTGATCTGAATTACTGGGTCCTGAGACATGGTGACAAATTTTGCCACGTCTCCGGTGTCAAAGTGCACTCCACCTCCTCCGAGATCGTGCACCCTGACCAACCAGGGAATTTCTCCTTCTCCTGGTTTTTGTCTAAACTGTGTTAAAATGCTATAAACTTCTCCTTAAGAGTAATCTTCAATGGTTACTCGATTCTTTACATGAGGAATCGTTCTCTCATTTGTGATGGCATTATCATCTTCGTCATATTGCAGATTTCCCCTGACCATCCCGGACATGTTCCCGGATGATCTCATTCTCTGTCCTCTAGGCGACCCCTTACTGGATTAGCCTGAATCTTCCCTTTATGGTAATCCTCCTCATCAGATGATGAAGATGAATCCCACACATCCCCATCCCAAGTATCGGGATCCCAGTTTATAGAAGCTGAGACGATACTTTTATGTACTTTGGTTTTATTTAAGTTTCCTCTTCTTTTCTTGTAGTTAGTTTGAGCAATTTTGATTTTATTTACCTTTCCTCTTCTTTTCTTGTATTTATTTTGAGCAATTTTTATGGCAGCTTTTTCTGACACATTCTGATAATGTTCCAATTTATCCTTCAACAGTCTGGTATTACATTCCAGAACTGTTTTCAGGCAACCTAATTCTATCATCTTTTGTTCCATCTGTGAACTTTTCTTCTGCATCTTTAGATTACGCTCATGCATTACACTATATGCACTTGCCAAAATCCAGATGCGCCGTTCTAAAGACACTACATCACCTGCTTTCACAGGGACACTACCGAATACATTCACAACATCAGTAGCTTCACTACCCTTAAGGCCCTGTCACACACAGAGATAAATCTGTGGCAGATTTGTGGTTGCAGTGAAATTGTGGACAATCAGTGCCAGGTTTGTGGCTGTGTACAAATGAAACAATATGTCCATGACTTCACTGCAACCACAGATCTGCCAAAGATTTATCTCTGTGTGTGACGGGGCCTTTAAGCTTATCCTGCCATTGTTCTGCCAATCCACAATTGACCAATTCATGTGCTATAAGATTGTAGGGAGCCTCAGTCCAGCTGGGGATCTCCACAACAACCTCCTTAACATTATCCTTACGTTTTCTGAACATTTTGACACTATGCAAAAAGATTGAAAAAATATCTGGAATTTTGCCAAATATATGTTTTTAATTTCTAAATTACAAAAATTAGTTAAATTACTTCTTATAGAAGTAATCCTGCCGACTACGCCAATTTATGTGATTTCTGATTTCCGGATGTGGAGTCAGGAAGGAAATTTTTTCCCCATTGGAACTTGCTTGCCACATTGGGGATTTTTTTTTGCCTTCCTCTGGATCAACATGTTAGGCTACGGGTTGAACTAGATGGACTTATAGTCTCCCTTCAACCTTAAAAACTATGATACTATGATACTATGATACTATGTCTTGCTAAATTCTACTAAAAAGGGGGCTGAAAGCCCGTACTTACGAAGCGCTCACTGATATCCTAATCAGGCACGAATACTAAGATTATTTATAGCAAGATACTATTTATTTTAATAGCACATGAATAGTCAATGGTACATAGGCATTAGAACTACTTTTTTAGTCATAGAATCTTATACAATAACAGAAATATGCATCAACATTACCGTATGTTGTAGCAATCCTTCTCATCGGAGGGACTCGATTAATGAGTAGGAAACAATATGGCATCTTGCATCACAGGAGCAGTGCGTACACTTCAATGTCCTGGAAGGTTTCCCTAATCTCATTAAAAGAGTCCGATCCTTTTATAAGAAACTTTGTATGTTGTGTTCTCTGGTTAATTGGTAACCAGCATGTGACAGCTGAGTCATGTTCATGTAACTTGACCACAAGCTGCTGTGGGCACCAGCAGCTTCCTGCACATTTAGCCAGTTGTCAACTGGTCGACCACAGTTTCCTGGAGATATTGCAAGGAGACATGAATTTTACAGGCCAGCTTCCTTGCACCTGTTGTCAAATAATCACGAATTTCCTGACTGTGGAACTGTAAATGTTACTTCCTCATAATCGTGGTTTTGCTTAAGATCTGTTTGACATGTATTCTTCATCATGGTAAAATTGGTTATCCAGAGGACATCTCTCTTTGATACTGAATTATTTGATGGATCAAATAATATCTGGGATCACTATATTTTTTGATTATGATCCCTATCTACATCACACTCATTCTTTCAGTCATGTCACATTGGTATCACAATTCAACACAGGTTTTAGGTTAGATTTGATAAATATACACACCCCACCACCTTTCTGGCCTTTCCTGTCCTTCCTAAATGTACTATAACCCTGTATGTTTGTCACCCAGTCATGGCTGTCATCCAGCCAGGTTTCCGTAATGCCCACCACATCCTAATCCATGATTGACATAAGAGTCTCCAATTCATTCATTTTGTTTGCAAGACTTCTTGCATTTTCCAGTAGACATTTAATACTATTAACACCTTTATTACTCCTAGCCTCCCTACGTTCCTTGCATGTCCCATCCCCCCTAATCCTTCATTGACCCCTACCGTCTCACTGTCTCTATCTATCCCCTTATTTGCTACACTACCCTCCCTCCCCCCAGACTTTAGTTTAAAAGCTCCTCCATCCGTCTGACCATTTTCTCCCCCAGCACAGCTGCACCCTTCCCATTGAGGTGCAGCCCATCCTTACCGTAGAGCCTGTAGCCGACTGAGAAGTCGGCCCAGTTCTCCGTGAACCCAAACCCTTCCTTCCTGCACTAATTTCTAAGCCACGTATTTATCTCCCTAAGCTCCCACTGTCTTTCTAATGACGCTCGTGGCACCGGTAGTATTTCTGAAAACACCACCTTGGAGGTCCTGGACTTCAGCTTCTCTCCTAGTTCCCTGTAATCATTTTTAAGGACCTTCCACCTGCCTCTAACTTTGTCATTAGTACCAATGTGCACCATGACCGCTGTGTTTTTCCCAGCCCCACCCAGCAATCTTTCTATCCGATCCGCAATATGCCGAACCCGAGCACCCGGCAGACAACACACTGTTCGGCATTCACGGTCTCGGCGACAGATGACCCTGTCTGTCTGCCTAATTATAGTGTCCCCTACCACCAACATCTGTCTGGGTTTTTCTGCACTCCTATTTCCCTCCTTCCTACAGCAGTTGTTTTTCTGGTTGCTAGGAGCAACATCCTGCTGTAGTGACTCTAGTCCTGGCCCTTCATTCCTAATATCAGCCAAACAGGCATATTTACTAGGTTGCGCTAGGTCAGGACAAGGCTCCCTGACACTTTTCCCCTACCTCTTCTTCTAACTGTTACCTAGCTACCTACCTCTGGGTCCTGATCTTCTCCACCTCCACCCTCCTCCATATCACTGGCCCCAGCCAGAGAAAGCTCAGTGAGCTCTAAACTCCTCTCCAGGTTTGCAATGCTCCTGAGTGTTGCAAGCTGCTTATTTAGATCAGTTACCTGGGCTTCCAAATATGTAACATGCTTGCATTGAGTGCAGACATATTCACCCTGGAACGGCTGCTCAAGGCATGCATACATCTGACAAGATACACACCTGGTAGCATTGTCCATGGTGCACCTATTAAATGGGGATAAACCGTAAAGTAGAAAAACAAAGAAAGAAAAACAAAACAATGGAAAACGTATAAGGATAAATTCAAACAATGTTCTTGTGTCAAACTATGAAATTGTGTTTAAACTATGCACTTATCTTCAATCCCTGCACTTCTGTACATCGCACGTTCAACACCTCACTTGCTCTGGCTGGTTTATATAGTTCTACAAGGACTACCAGAAGCTGCTAGAAGCTTCTAGAAACAGGTGTGGCTAGTACTACTAATAAATCACAAGACAAACTTTTTTTTTTTTGCTTTTTCACAGAATCACAAACACACAATTCCCTAATGAAACTAAACAATTACAGTTATCACCACTATGAAATTGTGAGGACGCAGATTCAGCAGACGCAGGCACCGGAGTTGGCGGGCCCCTGTACCTCCGTGCCTGATCGTGGCCTTGATCCCTGTGACCACAGTCATTATACCTCTGTATTTTTTCCCCTCATTTATTAATTTTCTTTTCAATGTGTATTTTGAGTTTATCTAAAGCAGTGTTTCCCAAACTCCAGTCCTCATGGCCCCCAACAGGTCATGTTTTCAGGATTTCCTTACCATTGAACAGGTGATGGAATCATCATCAAGGCATCATCAAGACATCACCTGTGCTATATTAAGGAAATCCTGAAAACATGAGCTGTTGAGGGCCATGAGGACTGGAGTTTGGGAAACACTGATCTAAAGTATTCTATTCCTTCTTGTAGTGCAAACAATGGAGTTTTCAACAAGCCAGATGAACAACAAAGTTATGATTTACTTGGGGGTTGAATATCTTGCATTTTGCACAATCAACACAGTGGTGACTTGGAGATGCCGACTGCATCACTCTTCAAATTCTCAAAACAAAAGAAGTCTGGTCTGTCATAGAACAGATGCTAGTTTAACTAACCCAAAAAATATAAATTTTTTCATTCCAGAAAAGTATAGTTAACTGATACTTCATGATACAGGAAAGGACGGTCGAAACAAAATTCTGATTTTAGGAGATAGAGATATTACGTGTGAACTGAACAAAGATGCAATCTATAGAGATGGCGTCTTTGCTAAAGTGCCCAATGTGTTTTACCAACTGTACACTTGGCATGCCAAGGTGGGTAACTCATATCTGCCATAATTGTACATTTTACTACAAAGAAAGGACATGAACACGTATAAAGAATGTTTGAAATAATGAAGGTATGGATTCTGGCACCTCAATAGGTTTTAGTGGATTTTGAGAAGGCTTGTATGACTGCAGTAAGAGTTGCCTTGCCACATGCTGATGTTAAAGGGTGTTATTTTCCTCTTTGTCAGAGTCTCATTAGAAAAATAAAAAATGTTGGTTTGAAAACAGAATATGAATCTAATAACATAAAAATGACCCTGAAGTCTCTTGCTGCATCAGCCTTTGTGCCAATTGAAGATGTCAGATATGTTATTGACAAGCTTGCCGCCACATTCCCAGATGAAAAGTGATATAATGAGATACCCACATACTTTTTTTCCACATATATTGAGGATGCAGCTGGTAGAGATCCTCAATTTCCTATAACAATATGGAATCATCATGATGCAACCCTGGAACAGTCACCAAAAACCACAAACTGAGACATTTCACAATGCACTTAATTCCATGTTCTACTGCAGTCACCCCAGCTTGTGGTTTCTCTTTGATGGATTGCTGAAAAAAAAAAAGAAAAAAGGCGCTGTATAACACGATTGCAACGTCTGTACAGGAATATCACCATGTCAAACATAAACTAAACTACTTAAGGAGAATAGCTAATTTGCAGGTGTGCAATGATTGTTTACTAAACTGGAGTTATTGTTGTTATCAGACCTCATTAATAAACTGTTCTTAATAAACTTGTGGGCAATTTTCTGTGCTGCAGAACATCTCATCTATAACTATATTATTGTCCTGCCCTGCAGAGCATCTCACGTATACCTGCATACTATCCCTCTGTCCTGCAGAGCATTTAACCTATAATTCTATACTATTCTCTGTCCTGCAGAGCATCTCACCTGTAACTCTGTACTGTTTTCCTGTGGGCATTTTCTGGTCACCGGTAAAAACACATCTTTTTTCTACAGCATAATTGAAAACTTTGATAATCGTTGGTACAACCAAGACCACTAATTTTCAGAACGAATGATTTATTTAGTTGGAATGGCAGTGAGCGTGCTGGACCAATACTCCATTCTTCTGTATGGCTAGGCTTCTCCCAGCAGTCCTATAAAGAATGGCAGTGAGCGTGCTGGACCACTACTCCATTCTTCTGTATGGCTAGGCTTCTCCCAGCAGTCCTATAAAGAATGGCAGTGAGCGTGCTGGACCAATACTCCATTCTTCTGTATGGCTAGGCTTCTCCCAGCAGTCCTATAAAGAATGGCAGTGAGTGTGCTGGACCAATACTCCATTCTTCTGTATGGCTAGGCTTCTCCCAGCAGTCCTATAAAGAATGGCAGTGAGCATGCTGGACCAATACTCCATTCTTCTGTATGGCTAGGCTTCTCCCAGCAGTCCTATAAAGAATGGCAGTGAGCATGCTGGAGCAATACTCCATTCTTCTGCATGGCTAGGCTTCTCCCAGCAGTCCTATAAAGAATGGCAGTGAGCATGCTGGACCAATACTCCATTCTTCTGTATGGCTAGGCTTCTCCCAGCAGCCCTATAAAGAATGGCAGTGAGCGTGCTGGAGCAATACTCTATTCTTCTGTGTGGCTAGGCTTCTCCCAGCAGTCCTATAAAGAATGGCAGTGAGCGTGCTGGACCAATACTCCATTCTTCTGTATGGCTAGGCTTCTCCCAGCAGTCCTATAAAGAATGGCAGTGAGTGTGCTGGACCAATACTCCATTCTTCTGTATGGCTAGGCTTCTCCCAGCAGTCCTATAAAGAATGGCAGTGAGCGTGCTGGACGAATACTCCATTCTTCTGTGTGGCTAGGCTTCTCCCAGCAGTCCTATAAAGAATGGCAGTGAGCGTGCTGGAGCAATACTCCATTCTTCTGTATGGCTAGGCTTCTCCCAGCAGCCCTATAAAGAATGGCAGTGAGCGTGCTGGACGAATACTCCATTCTTCTGTGTGGCTAGGCTTCTCCCAGCAGTCCTATAAAGAATGGCAGTGAGCATGCTGGACCAATACTCCATTCTTCTGTGTGGCTAGGCTTCTCCCAGCAGTCCTATAAAGAATGGCAGTGAGCGTGCTGGACCACTACTCCATTCTTCTGTATAGCTAGGCTTCTCCCAGCAGTCCTATAAAGAATGGCAGTGAGCGTGCTGGACAAATACTCCATTCTTCTGTGTGGCTAGGCTTCTCCCAGCAGTCCTATAAAGAATGGCAGTGAGCGTGCTGGACCAATACTCCATTCTTCTGTATGGCTAGGCTTCTCCCAGCAGTCCTATAAAGAATGGCAGTGAGCATGCTGGACCAATACTCCATTCTTCTGTGTGGCTAGGCTTCTCCCAGCAGTCCTTTAAAGAATGGCAGTGAGCGTGCTGGACCACTACTCCATTCTTCTGTATGGCTAGGCTTCTCCCAGCAGTCCTATAAAGAATGGCAGTGAGCGTGCTGGACCAATATTCCATTCTTCTGTATGGCTAGGCTTCTCCCAGCAGTGCTATAAAGAATGGCAGTGAGCGTGCTGGACCAATACTCCATTCTTCTGTGTGGCTAGGCTTCTCCCAGCAGCCCAATAAAGAATGGCAGTAAGCGTGCTGGAGCAATACTCCATTCTTCTGTATGGCTAGGCTTCTCCCAGCAGCCCTATAAAGAATGGCAGTGAGCGTGCTGGACTACTACTCCATTCTTCTGTGTGACTAGGCTTCTCCCAGCAGTCCTATAAAGAATGGCAGTGAGCATGCTGGACCAATACTCCATTCTTCTGTGTGGCTAGGCTTCTCCCAGCAGTCCTATAAAGAATGGCAGTGAGCGTGCTGGACCAATACTCCATTCTTCTGTGTGGCTAGGCTTCTCCCAGCAGCCCTATAAAGAATGGCAGTAAGCGTGCTGGAGCAATACTCCATTCTTCTGTGTGGCTAGGCTTCTCCCAGCAGTCCTATAAAGAATGGCAGTGAGCGTGCTGGACCAATACTCCTTTCTTCTGTGTGGCTAGGCTTCTCCCAGCAGCCCTATAAAGAATGGCAGTGAGCGTGCTGGACCAATACTCCATTCTTCTGTATGGCTAGGCTTCTCCCAGCAGTCCTATAAAGAATGGCAGTGAGCGTGCTGGACCACTACTCCATTCTTCTGTGTGGCTAGGCTTCTCCCAGCAGCGCTATAAAGAATGGCAGTGAGCGTGCTGGACCAATACTCCATTCTTCTGTGTGGCTAGGCTTCTCCCAGCAGCCCTATAAAGAATGGCAGTGAGCGTGCTGGACCAATACTCCATTCTTCTGTATTGCTACGCTTCTCCCAGCAGCCCTATAAAGAATGGCAGTGAGCGTGCTGGACCAATACTCCATTCTTCTGTATATCTAGGCTTCTCCCAGCAGCCCTATAAAGAATGGCAATGAGCGTGCTGGACCAATACTCCATTCTTCTGTATGGCTACGCTTCTCCCAGCAGCCCTATAAAGAATGGCAGTGAGCGTGCTGGACCAATACTCCATTCTTCTGTATGGCTAGGCTTCTCCCAGCAGTCCTATAAAGAATGGCAGTGAGCGTGCTGGACTAATACTCCATTCTTCTGCATGGCTAGGCTTCTCCCAGCAGTCCTATAAAGAATGGCAGTGAGCGTGCTGGACGAATACTCCATTCTTCTGTATGGCTAGGCTTCTCCCAGCAGCCCTATAAAGAATGGCAGTGAGCGTGCTGGACCAATACTCCATTCTTCTGTATATCTAGGCTTCTCCCAGCAGTCCTATAAAGAATGGCAATGAGCGTGCTGGACCAATACTCCATTCTTCTGTATGGCTAGGCTTCTCCCAGCAGTCCTATAAAGAATGACAGTCAGCGTGCTGGACTAATACTCCATTCTTCTGCATGGCTAGGCTTCTCCCAGCAGTCCTATAAAGAATGGCAGTGAGTGTGCTGGACCAATACTCCATTCTTCTGTATGGCTAGGCTTCTCCCAGCAGCCCTATAAAGAATGGCAGTGAGTGTGCTGGACCAATACTCCATTCTTCTGTATGGCTAGGCTTCTCCCAGCAGTCCTATAAAGAATGGCAGTGAGCGTGCTGGAGCAATATTCCATTCTTCTGTATGGCTAGGCTTCTCCCAGCAGCCCTATAAAGAGTGGCAGTGAGCATGCTGGACCAATACTCCATTCTTCTGTATGGCTAGGCTTCTCCCAGTAGTCCTATAAAGAATGGCAGTGAGCGTGCTGGACCAATACTCCATTCTTCTGTATGGCTAGGCTTCTCCCAGCAGTCCTATAAAGAATGGCAGTGAGCATGCTGGACCAATACTCCATTCTTCTGTGTGGCTGGGCTTCTCCCAGTAGCCCTATAAAGAATGGCAGTGAGCATGCTGGACCAATACTCCATTCTTCTGTATGGCTAGGCTTCTCCCAGCAGTCCTATAAAGAATGGCAGTGAGTGTGCTGGACCAATACTCCATTCTTCTGTATGGCTAGGCTTCTCCCAGCAGCCCTATAAAGAATGGCAGTGAGTGTGCTGGACCAATACTCCATTCTTCTGTATGGCTAGGCTTCTCCCAGCAGTCCTATAAAGAATGGCAGTGAGCGTGCTGGAGCAATACTCCATTCTTCTGCATGGCTAGGCTTCTCCCAGCAGCCCTATAAAGAGTGGCAGTGAGCATGCTGGACCAATACTCCATTCTTCTGTATGGCTAGGCTTCTCCCAGTAGTCCTATAAAGAATGGCAGTGAGCGTGCTGGACCAATACTCCATTCTTCTGTATGGCTAGGCTTCTCCCAGTAGTCCTATAAAGAATGGCAGTGAGCGTGCTGGACCAATACTCCATTCTTCTGTATGGCTAGGCTTCTCCCAGCAGTCCTATAAAGAATGGCAGTGAGCATGCTGGACCAATACTCCATTCTTCTGTGTGGCTGGGCTTCTCCCAGCAGCCCTATAAAGAATGGCAGTGAGCATGCTGGACCAATACTCCATTCTTCTGTGTGGCTAGGCTTCTCCGAGCAGTCCTATAAAGAATGTCAGTGAGCGTGCTGGACCAATACTCCATTCTTCTGCATGGCTGGGCTTCTCCCAGCAGCCCTATAAAGAATGGCAGTGAGCATGCTGGACCAATACTCCATTCGTCTGTATGGCTAGGCTTCGTCCAACAGCCCTATAAAGAATGGCAGTGAGCGTGCTGGACTAATACTCCATGCTTCTGTGTGGCTAGGTTTCTTCCAGCAGTCCTATAAAGAATGGCAGTGAGCGTGCTGGACCAAAACTCCATTCTTCTGTGTGGCTAGGCTTCTCCGAGCAGTCCTATAAAGAATGGCAGTAAGTGTGCTGGACCAATACTCCATTCTTTTGTGTGGCTAGGCTTCTTCCAGCAGTCCTATAAAGAATGGCAGTAAGTGTGCTGGACCAATACTCCATTCCTCTGTATGGCTAGGCTTCTCCCAGAATCCCTATAAAGAATGGCAGTGAGCGGAATGGCAGTGAGCGTGCTAGACCAATACTCCATTCTTCTATGTGGCTAGGCTTCTCCCAGCAGTCCTATAAATAATGGCAGTGAGCGTGCTGGAGCAATACTCCATTCTTCTGTATGGCTAGGCTACTCCCAGAAGCCTTATAAAGAATGGCAGTGAGCATGCTGGAGCAATACTCCATTCTTCTGCATGGCTAGGCTTCTCCCAGCAGTCCTATAAAGAATGGCAGTGAGCGTGCTGGACCAATACTCCATTCTTCTGTATGGCTAGGCTTCTCCCAGAAGCCCTATAAAGAATGGCAGTGAGCGTGCTGGAGCAATACTCTATTCTTCTGTATGGCTAGGCTTCTTCCAGCAGCCCTATAAAGAATGTCAGTGAGCGTGCTGTAGCAATACTCCATTCCTCTGTATGGCTAGGCTTCTCCCAGCAGCCCTGTAAAGAATGGCAGTGAGCATGCTGGAGCAAAACTCCATTCTTCCGTATGGCTAGGCTTCTTCCAGCAGTCCTATAAAGAATGGCAGTGAGCATGCTGGAGCAATACTCCATTCTTCTGTGTGGCTAGGCTTCTTCCAGCAGCCCTATAAAGAATGGCAGTGAGCGTGCTGGACCAATACTCCATTCCTCTGTATTGCTAGGCTTCTCCCAGCAGCCCTATAAAGAATGGCAGTGAGCGTGCTGGACCAAAACTCCATTCTTCTGTATGGCTAGGCTTCTTCCAGCAGTCCTATAAAGAATGTCAGTGAGCGTGCTGGACCAATACTCCATTCTTCTGTGTGGCTAGGCTTCTTCCAGCAGTCCTATAAAGAATGGCAGTGAGCGTGCTGGAGCAATACTCCTTTCTTCTATATGGCTAGGCTTCTCCCAGCAGCCCTATAAAGAATGGCAGTGAGCGTGCTGGACCAATACTCCATTCTTCTGTATGGCTAGGCTTCTCACAGCAGTCCTATAAAGAATGGCAGTGACCTCTAGTGGTCACATCCTCCATAGTTACAGTATACTATGACTGTACAGCAGCTCTCACCATCACTGCCCTCTAGTGGTCACATCCTCCATAGTTACAGTATACTATGACTGTACAGCAGCTCTCACCATCACTGCCCTCTAGTGGTCACATCCTCCATAGTTACAGTATACTGTGACTGTACAGCAGCTCTCACCATCACTGCCCTCTAGTGGTCACATCCTCCATAGTTACAGTATACTGTGACTGTAAAGCACCTGCCACCATCACTGCCCTCTAGTGGTCACATCCTCCATAGTTACAGTATACTATGGCTGTACAGCAGCTGCCACCATCACTGCCCTCTAGTGGTCACATCCTCCATAGTTACAGTATACTATGACTGTACAGCAGCTGTCACCATCACTGCCCTCTAGTGGTCACATCCTCCATAGTTACAATATACTGTGACTGTACAGCAGTTGTCACCATTACTGCCCTCTAGTGGTCACATCCTCCATAGTTACAGTATACTATGACTGTACAGCAGCTGCCACCATCACTGCCCTCTAGTGGTCACATCCTCCATAGTTACAGTATACTATGACTGTACAGCAGCTCTCACCATTACTGCCCTCTAGTGGTCACATCCTCCATAGTTACAGTATACTATGACTGTACAGCAGCTGCCACCATCACTGCCCTCTAGTGGTCACATCCTCCATAGTTACAGTATACTATGACTGTACAGCAGCAGTCACCATCACTGCCCTCTAGTGGTCGCATCCTCCATAGTTACAGTATACTATGACTGTACAGCAGCAGTCATCATCACTGCCCTCTAGTGGTCACATCCTCCATAGTTACAGTATACTGTGACTGTACAGCAGCTGTCACCATCACTGCCCTCTAGTGGTCGCATCCTCCATAGTTACAGTATACTATGACTGTACAGCAGCTGCCACCATCACTGCCCTCTAGTGGTCACATCCTCCATAGTTACAGTATACTATGACTGTACAGCAGCAGTCACCATCACTGCCCTCTAGTGGTCGCATCCTCCATAGTTACAGTATACTATGACTGTACAGCAGCCGTCACCATCACTGCCCTCTAGTGGTCACATCCTCCATAGTTACAGTATACTGTGACTGTACAGCAGCTGTCACTATCATTGCCCTCTAGTGATCACATCCTCCATAGTTACAGTATACTATGACTGTACAGCAGCAGTCACCATCACTGCCCTCTAGTGGTCACAGCCTCCATAGTTACAGTATACTGTGACTGTACAGCAGCTGTCACTATCATTGCCCTCTAGTGATCACATCCTCCATAGTTACAGTATACTATGACTGTACAGCAGCAGTCACCATCACTGCCCTCTAGTGGTCACATCCTCCATAGTTACAGTATACTATGACTGTACAGCAGCTCTCACCATCACTGGCCTCTAGTGGTCACATCCTCCATAGTTACAGTATACTATGACTGTACAGTTGTCACCATCACTGCCCTCTAGTGGTCACATCCTCCATAGTTACAGTATACTATGACTGTACAGCAGCTGTCACCATCACTGCCCTCTAGTGGTCACATCCTCCATAGTTACAGTGTACTATGACTGTACAGTTGTCACTATCACTGCCCTCTAGTGGTCACATCCTCCATAGTTACAGTATACTATGACTGTACAGTTGTCACCATCACTGCCCTCTAGTGGTCACATCCTCCATAGTTACAGTATACTATGACTGTACAGCAGCTGCCACCATCACTGCCCTCTAGTGGTCACATCCTCCATAGTTACAGTATACTATGACTGTACAGTTGTCACTATCACTGCCCTCTAGTGGTCACATCCTCCATAGTTACAGTATACTATGACTGTACAGCAGCTGTCACCATCACTGCCCTCTAGTGGTCACATCCTCCATAGTTACAGTATACTATGACTGTACAGTTGTCACTATCACTGCCCTCTATTGGTCACATCCTCCATAGTTACAGTATACTATGACTGTACAGCAGCTGTCACCATCACTGCCCTCTAGTGGTCACATCCTCCATAGTTACAGTATACTATGACTGTACAGCAGCTCTCACTATCACTGCCCTCTAGTGGTCACATCCTCCATAGTTACAGTATACTGTGACTGTACAGCAGCTGTCACCATCACTGCCCTCTAGTGGTCACATCCTCCATAGTTACAGTATACTATGACTGAACAGCAGCTCTCACCATCACTGCCCTCTAGTGGTCACATACTCCATAGTTACAATATACTATGACTGTACAGCTCTCACCATCACTGCCCTCTAGTGGTCACATCCTCCATAGTTACAGTATACTATGACTGTACAGTTGTCACCATCACTGCCCTCTAGTGGTCACATCCTCCATAGTTACAGTATACTATGACTGTACAGCAGCTGTCGTCACATCCTCCATAGTTACAGTATACTATGACTGAACAGCAGCTCTCACCATCACTGCCCTCTAGTGGTCACATCCTCCATAGTTACAGTATACTATGGCTGTACAGCAGCTCTCACCATCACTGCCCTCTAGTGGTCACATCCTCCATAGTTACAGTATACTATGACTGTACAGCAGCTGTCACCATCACTGCCCTCTAGTGGTCACATCCTCCATAGTTACAGTATACTATGACTGTACAGCAGCTGTCACCATCACTGCCCTCTAGTGGTCACATCCTCCATAGTTACAGTATACTATGGCTGTACAGCAGCTCTCACCATCACTGCCCTCTAGTGGTCGCATCCTCCATAGTTACAGTATACTGTGACTGTACAGCAGCTGTCACCATCACTGCCCTCTAGTGGTCACATCCTCCATAGTTACAGTATACTGTGACTGTACAGCACCTGTCACCATCACTGCCCTCTAGTGGTCACATCCTCCATAGTTACAGTATACTGTGACTGTACAGCACCTGCCACCATCACTGCCCTCTAGTGGTCACATCCTCCATAGTTACAGTATACTATGACTGTATAGCAGCCGTCACCATCACTGCCCTCTAGTGGTCACATCCTCCATAGTTACAGTATACTGTGACTGTACAGCACCTGCCACCATCACTGCCCTCTAGTGGTCACATCCTCCATAGTTACAGTATACTATGACTGTACAGCAGCTCTCACCATCACTGCCCTCTAGTGGTCACATCCTCCATAGTTACAGTATACTATGACTGTACAGCAGCTTTCACCATCACTGCCCTCTAGTGGTCACATCCTCCATAGTTACAGTATACTATGACTGTACAGCTCTCACCATCACTGCCCTCTAGTGGTCACATCCTCCATAGTTACAATATACTGTGACTGTACAGCAGCTGTCACCATCACTGCCCTCTAGTGGTCACATCCTCCATAGTTACAGTATACTATGACTGTACAGCAGCTGTAACCATCACTGCCCTCTAGTGGTCACATCCTCCATAGTTACAGTATACTGTGACTGTACAGCAGCTGCCACCATCACTGCCCTCTAGTGGTCACATCCTCCATAGTTACAGTATACTGTGACTGTACAGCACCTGCCACCATCACTGCCCTCTAGTGGTCACATCCTCCATAGTTACAGTATACTATGACTGTACAGCAGCTGTCACCATCACTGCCCTCTAGTGGTCACATCCTCCATAGTTACAGTATACTGTGACTGTACAGCAGCCGTCACCATCACTGCCCTCTAGTGGTCACATCCTCCATAGTTACAATATACTGTGACTGCACAGCACCTGCCACCATCACTGCCCTCTAGTGGTCACATCCTCCATAGTTACAGTATACTATGACTGTACAGCAGCTCTCACCATCACTGCCCTCTAGTGGTCACATCCTCCATAGTTACAGTATACTGTGACTGTACAGCAGCCGTCACCATCACTGCCCTCTAGTGGTCACATCCTCCATAGTTACAATATACTATGACTGTACAGCAGCTGTCACCATCACTGCCCTCTAGTGGTCACATCCTCCATAGTTACAGTATACTATGACTGTACAGCAGCTCTCACCATCACTGCCCTCTAGTGGTCACATCCTCCATAGTTACAGTATACTGTGACTGTACAGCAGCCGTCACCATCACTGCCCTCTAGTGGTCACATCCTCCATAGTTACAATATACTGTGACTGTACAGCAGCTGTCACCATCACTGCCCTCTAGTGATCACATCCTCCATAGTTACAGTATACTGTGACTGTACAGCAGCTGTCACCATCACTGCCCTCTAGTGGTCACATCCTCCATAGTTACAGTATACTATGACTGTACAGCAGCTGTCACCATCACTGCCCTCTAGTGGTCACATCCTCCATAGTTACAGTATACTATGACTGTACAGCAGCCGTCACCATCACTGCCCTCTAGTGGTCACGTCCTCCATAGTTACAGTATACTGTGACTGTACAGCAGCTGTCACCATCACTGCCCTCTAGTGGTCACATCCTCCATAGTTACAGTATACTATGACTGTACAGCAGCTGTCACCATCACTGCCCTCTAGTGGTCGCATCCTCCATAGTTACAGTATACTATGACTGTACAGCAGCTCTCACCATCACTGCCCTCTAGTGGTCACATCCTCCATAGTTACAGTATACTATGACTGTACAGCAGCTCTCACCATCACTGCCCTCTAGTGGTCACATCCTCCATAGTTACAGTATACTGTGACTGTACAGCAGCCGTCACCATCACTGCCCTCTAGTGGTCACATCCTCCATAGTTACAGTATACTGTGACTGTACAGCAGCTGTCACCATCACTGCCCTCTAGTGGTCACATCCTCCATAGTTACAGTATACTGTGACTGTACAGCAGCTCTCACCATCACTGCCCTCTAGTGGTCGCATCCTCCATAGTTACAGTATACTGTGACTGTACAGCAGCTGCCACCATCACTGCCCTCTAGTGGTCACATCCTCCATAGTTACAGTATACTGTGACTGTACAGCAGCTGTCACCATCACTGCCCTCTAGTGGTCACATCCTCCATAGTTACAGTATACTATGACTGTACAGCACCTGTCACCATCACTGCCCTCTAGTGGTCACATCCTCCATAGTTACAGTATACTGTGACTGTACAGCACCTGCCACCATCACTGCCCTCTAGTGGTCACACCCTCCATAGTTACAGTATACTATGACTGTACAGTTGTCACTATCACTGCCCTCTAGTGGTCACATCCTCCATAGTTACAGTATACTATGACTGTACAGCAGCCGTCACCATCACTGCCCTCTAGTGGTCACATCCTCCATAGTTACAGTATACTATGACTGTACAGTTGTCACCATCACTGCCCTCTAGTGGTCACATCCTCCATAGTTACAGTATACTATGACTGTACAGCAGCTGTCACCATCACTGCCCTCTAGTGGTCACATCCTCCATAGTTACAGTATACTATGACTGTACAGCAGCTCTCACCATCACTGCCCTCTAGTGGTCACATCCTCCATAGTTACAGTATACTGTGACTGTACAGCAGCCGTCACCATCACTGCCCTCTAGTGGTCACATCCTCCATAGTTACAGTATACTGTGACTGTACAGCAGCTGTCACCATCACTGCCCTCTAGTGGTCACATCCTCCATAGTTACAGTATACTGTGACTGTACAGCAGCTCTCACCATCACTGCCCTCTAGTGGTCGCATCCTCCATAGTTACAGTATACTGTGACTGTACAGCAGCTGCCACCATCACTGCCCTCTAGTGGTCACATCCTCCATAGTTACAGTATACTGTGACTGTACAGCAGCTGTCACCATCACTGCCCTCTAGTGGTCACATCCTCCATAGTTACAGTATACTATGACTGTACAGCACCTGTCACCATCACTGCCCTCTAGTGGTCACATCCTCCATAGTTACAGTATACTGTGACTGTACAGCACCTGCCACCATCACTGCCCTCTAGTGGTCACACCCTCCATAGTTACAGTATACTATGACTGTACAGTTGTCACCATCACTGCCCTCTAGTGGTCACATCCTCCATAGTTACAGTATACTATGACTGTACAGCAGCCGTCACCATCACTGCCCTCTAGTGGTCACATCCTCCATAGTTACAGTATACTATGACTGTACAGTTGTCACCATCACTGCCCTCTAGTGGTCACATCCTCCATAGTTACAGTATACTATGACTGTACAACAGCTGTCACCATCACTGCCCTCTAGTGGTCACATCCTCCATAGTTACAGTATACTATGACTGTACAGTTGTCACTATCACTGCCCTCTAGTGGTCACATCCTCCATAGTTACAGTATACTATGACTGTACAGCAGCCGTCACCATCACTGCCCTCTAGTGGTCACATCCTCCATAGTTACAGTATACTATGACTGTACAGTTGTCACTATCACTGCCCTCTAGTGGTCACATCCTCCATAGTTACAGTATACTATGACTGTACAGCAGCTCTCACCATCACTGCCCTCTAGTGGTCACATCCTCCATAGTTACAGTGTACTATGACTGTACAGCAGCTGTCACCATCACTGCCCTCTAGTGGTCACATCCTCCATAGTTACAGTATACTGTGACTGTACAGCAGCTCTCACCATCACTGCCCTCTAGTGGTCACATCCTCCATAGTTACAGTATACTGTGACTGTACAGCAGCCGTCACCATCACTGGCCTCTAGTGGTCACATCCTCCATAGTTACAGTATACTGTGACTGTACAGCACCTGTCACCATCACTGCCCTCTAGTGGTCACATCCTCCATAGTTACAGTATACTGTGACTGTACAGCAGCTCTCACCATCACTGCCCTCTAGTGGTCACATCCTCCATAGTTACAGTATACTATGACTGTACAGCAGCTGCCACCATCACTGCCCTCTAGTGGTCACATCCTCCATAGTTACAGTATACTATGACTGTACAGCAGCCGTCACCATCACTGCCCTCTAGTGGTCACATCCTCCATAGTTACAGTATACTGTGACTGTACAGCAGCTCTCACCATCACTGCCCTCTAGTGGTCACATCCTCCATAGTTACAGTATACTGTGACTGTACAGCAGCCGTCACCATCACTGGCCTCTAGTGGTCACATCCTCCATAGTTACAGTATACTGTGACTGTACAGCACCTGTCACCATCACTGCCCTCTAGTGGTCACATCCTCCATAGTTACAGTATACTGTGACTGTACAGCAGCTCTCACCATCACTGCCCTCTAGTGGTCACATCCTCCATAGTTACAGTATACTATGACTGTACAGCAGCTGCCACCATCACTGCCCTCTAGTGGTCACATCCTCCATAGTTACAGTATACTATGACTGTACAGCAGCCGTCACCATCACTGCCCTCTAGTGGTCACAGCCTCCATAGTTACAGTATACTATGACTGTACAGCAGCTCTCACCATCACTGCCCTCTAGTGGTCACATCCTCCATAGTTACAGTATACTATGACTGTACAGCAGCTGTCACTATCACTGCCCTCTAGTGGTCACATCCTCCATAGTTACAGTATACTGTGACTGTACAGCAGCTCTCACCATCACTGCCCTCTAGTGGTCACATCCTCCATAGTTACAGTATACTATGACTGTACAGCAGCTGTCACTATCACTGCCCTCTAGTGGTCACATCCTCCATAGTTACAGTATACTATGACTGTACAGCAGCTCTCACCATCACTGCCCTCTAGTGGTCACATCCTCCATAGTTACAGTATACTATGACTGTACAGCAGCTGTCACCATCACTGCCCTCTAGTGGTCACATCCTCCATAGTTACAGTATACTGTGACTGTACAGCAGCCGTCACCATCACTGCCCTCTAGTGGTCACATCCTCCATAGTTACAGTGTACTATGACTGTACAGCAGCTCTCACCATCACTGCCCTCTAGTGGTCACATCCTCCATAGTTACAGTATACTATGACTGTACAGCAGCTGTCACCATCACTGCCCTCTAGTGATCACATCCTCCATAGTTACAGTATACTATGGCTGTACAGCAGCAATCACCATCACTGCCCTCTAGTGGTCACATCCTCCATAGTTACAGTATACTGTGACTGTACAGCAGCTCTCACCATCACTGCCCTCTAGTGGTCACATCCTCCATAGTTACAGTATACTATGACTGTACAGCAGCTGTCACCATCACTGCCCTCTAGTGATCACATCCTCCATAGTTACAGTATACTATGGCTGTACAGCAGCAATCACCATCACTGCCCTCTAGTGGTCACATCCTCCATAGTTACAGTATACTGTGACTGTACAGCAGCTCTCACCATCACTGCCCTCTAGTGGTCACATCCTCCATAGTTACAGTATACTATGACTGTACAGCAGCTCTCACCATCACTGCCCTCTAGTGGTCACATCCTCCATAGTTACAGTTATACTATGGCTGTACAGCAGCTCTCACCATCACTGCCTCTCTAGTGGTCACATCCTCCATAGTTACAGTATACTATGACTGTACAGCAGCTCTCACCATCACTGCCCTCTAGTGGTCACATCCTCCATAGTTACAGTATACTATGGCTGTACAGCAGCTCTCACCATCACTGCCCTCTAGTGGTCACATCCTCCATAGTTACAGTATACTATGGCTGTACAGCAGCTGTCACCATCACTGCCCTCTAGTGGTCACATCCTCCATAGTTACAGTATACTGTGACTGTACACAGCAGCTCTCACCATCACTGCCCTCTAGTGATCACATCCTCCATAGTTACAGTATACTGTGACTGTACAGCAGCTCCTCACCATCACTGCCCTCTAGTGGTCACATCCTCCATAGTTACAGTATACTGTGACTGTACAGCAGCTCTCACCATCACTGCCCTCTAGTTGGTCACATCCTCCATAGTTACAGTATACTGTGACTGTACAGTTGTCACTATCACTGCCCTCTAGTGGTCACATCCTCCATAGTTTCCATAGTTACAGTGTGTGTTGTACTCCAGGCGTCTCCTGCACCTTTCCCCTTTCTGTACACATTATAACCCCCTACACACTATTTCATCTTATGGGTGGAGCAATATGGCGGACTTGCGGGAGAACGTGCGAGGTGAAGCAAAATGGCTTTAAGGGCGCGCGTTCCTGGGCGGAGCAAAGGTGGAATGACGCCACTCGTGAAGCTCAAAAAGCTTGAACGAGCTCCCGATTGTTACCATGGCAACACGTGCGTGCGCGTCGTTACGCTCTATTGGTTACGTCACACGTCTGACGCCTGCCGATTATCTGCTGAGAGGACGAGAGAAGAGGAGAAATGCCGTACACAAGCGAAGAAAGAGAAGGTGAGAGGCACGGGAGAAACGGAGAGGGGGCGAGACGGAGGAGGGGGAGAAACGGAGAGGGGAAGACGGAGGAGGGGGAGAAACGGAGGAGGGGGCGAGACGGAGGAGGTGGGAGAAACGGAGAGGGGGAAGACGGAGTGAGGGGGAGAAAGGAGAGGGGGCGAGACGGAGGAGGGGGAGAAACGGGAGAGGGGGAGAAACGGAGGGAGGGGGAGAAACGGAGAGGGGGCGAGACGGAGGAGGGGGGAGAAACGGAGAGGGGGAAGACGGAGGAGGGGGGAGAAGAGGAGAGGGGGCGAGACGGAGGAGGGGGAGAAACGGAGAGGGGGAGAAACGGAGGAGGGGGGAGAAACGGCAGAGGGGGCGAGACGGAGGAGGGGGAGAAACGGAGAGGGGGAAGACGGAGGTTAGGGGGGGAGAAAGGAGAGAGGGGCGAGACGGAGGAGGGGGAGAAACGGAGAGGGGGGAAGACGGAGGAGGGGGGAAAGGAGAGGGGGCGAGACGGAGGAGGGGGAGAAACGGAGAGGGGGCGAGACGGAGGAGGGGGAGAAACGGAGGAGGGGGGCGAGACAGAGGAGGGGGAGAAAGGAGAGGGGGTCGAGGACGGAGGAGGGGGAGAAACGGAGAGGGGAAGACGGAGGAGGGGGAGAAACGGAGAGGGGGCGAAACGGAGAGGGGGCGAGACGGAGGAGGGGGAGAGACGGAGGAGGGGGAGAGACGGAGGAGGGGGAGAGACGGAGCAGGGGGAGAAACGGAGAGGGGGCGAGACGGAGAGGGGGCGAAACGGAGAGGGGCGAGACGGAGGAGGGGAGGAAACGGAGGGGGCGAGACGGAGGAGGGGGAGAAACGGAGGAGGGGGCGAGACGGAGGAGGGGGAGAAACGGGGAGGGGGAGAAACGGAGAGGGGGCGAGACGGAGGAGGGGGAGAGACGGAGCAGGGGGAGAAACGGAGAGGGGGCGAGACGGAGGAGGGGGCGAGACGGAGGAGGGGGCGAGACGGAGGAGGGGGAGAGACGGAGCAGGGGGAGAAACGGAGAGGGGGGCGAGACGGAGGAGGGGGAGAAACGGAGAGGGGGCGAGACGGAGGAGGGGGAGAGACGGAGGAGGGGAGAAACGGAGAGGGGGCGAGACGGAGGAGGGGGAAAAACGGAGAGGGGGCGAGACGGAGTGAGTGACGAAGAAGGGGCAGAAACTGAGAGGGGGCGAGACGGAGGAGGGGGAGAAACTGAGAGGGGGCGAGACGGAGGAGGGGGAGAAACTGAGAGGGGGCGAGACGGAGGAGGGGGTGAAACGGAGAGGGGAGCGAGACGGAGTGAGTGACGAAGAAGGGGCAGAAACGGAGAGGGGGCGTGCGGAGGAGGGGGAGAAACGGAGAGGGTGTGCGGAGGAGGGGTGAAACGGAGAGGGAGTGGCGGAGGATGGGGAGAGACGGAGGGCAGAGACGGAGAAGGGGCGTGCGGAGGAGGGGGAAGAAGGGGCGTGCGGAGGAGGGGGAGAAGGGGCGTGCGGGAGGAGGGGGAGAAGGGGCGTGCGGAGGAGGGGGAGAAGGGGGCGGGGGAGGGCGGGAGGAGGGGGAGAAGGGGCGTTGCGGAGGAGGGGGAGAAGGGGCGTGTGCGGAGGAGGGGTAGAAGGGGCGTGTGCGGAGGAGGGGGAGAAGGGGCGTGTGCGGAGGAGGGGGAGAAGGGGCGTGTGCGGAGGAGGGGGAGAAGGGGCGTGTGCGGAGGAGGGGGAGAAGGGGCGTGTGCGGAGGAGGGGGAGAAGGGGCTGTGTGCGGAGGAGGAGGGGAGAAGGGGCGTGTGCGGGAGGAGGGGGAGAAGGGGCGTGTGCGGAGGAGGGGGAGAAGGGGCGTGTGCGGAGGAGGGGAGAGACATGGGGGGGGGGGGAGGAGGGAGAGACATGGGGGGTGGGGGGGAGGAGGGAGAGACATGGGGGGGGGGGGAGGAGGGAGAGACAATGGGGGGGGGGGGGAGACATGGGGGGGGGGGAGACATGGGGGGGGGGGGGGGAGGGGGGGGAAGGAGGGGGGAGACATGGGGGGGGAGACATGGGGGGGGGGAGGAGGGGGAGACATGGGGGGGGGGGGGAAGGAGGGGGGAGACATGGGGGGGGGAGACATGGGGGAGACATGGGGAGAAACGGAGAGGGGAAGATACGGAGGAGGGAAAGGCACAGACACGGAGGAGAGGGGGAGACACTGATGGATGAGGGGGACAGGGGGGAGTCATGGAGCAGAGAAATGAAGAGGGGTAAACTGAGGGGGAGACGGGGAGGGTTAGATGGAGGAAGAGGAGAGAGAGAAAGGGGGGAAACAGAGGGGAGACACAGCGCAGAGAAATGAGGAGGTGGGGAGACCTTGAAGGGGGAAACCTGGGGGGGAGGGGGAGAGACGAAGAGGGAGGGGCCAAGGGGTGCGGGGAGTAGAGACTGAGGAGGAAGGGACCGAGGGGGGGGGGTGAAGGAGGGACCTGAGGGGGGGGGGAGAGGCTGGGGTAGGGAGAGAGGGGATAAGAGTAAAGGAGCAGAGTGGGCAGACGGGACAGCGATAGTTTGATGCACAAGGGGTGGAGTGTCACTGCTGTGTGATGTCTCTCATTCTGACTAGGAGCCAGTGAAGGTGCCTGCTGGTCGAGGTGCGGTGAAGAACGGTAAAGATGGTGGAAGTCCTGCTGAGGAGGTGAGTGCTGAGCAGCTTCATCAGGTGTTAGGAGACAGGTGCTTTTACCTGTGTTTTGTGTCTGAGGGAATTCTCAAGGAGTGAGCGCTCTTTCTGGAGTGTGGGCCGGAGCTCTTGATGGAGGGGGAGGGCATGTGTGGTGGCTGTACAGGATGAGAACGGCTGTGTGTGCGACTGTACAGGATGACGGCTGTGTGCGCGCGGGCGGTACAGGATGACGGCTGTGTGCGCGCGGCGGTACAGGATGACGGCTGTGTGCGCGCGCGGCGGTACAGGATGACGGCTGTGTGCGCGCGGCGTACAGGATGACGGCTGTGTGCGCGCGGCGGTACAGGATGACGGCTGTGTGCGCGCGGCGGGTACAGGATGACGGCTGTGTGCGCGCGGCGGTACAGGATTGACGGCTGTGTGCGCGCGGCGGTACAGGATGACGGCTGTGTGCGCGCGGCGGTACAGGATGACGGCTTGTGTGCGCGCGGCGGTACAGGATGACGGCTGTGTGCGCGCGAGCGGTACAGGATGACGGCTGTGTGCGCGCGGCGGTACAGGATGACGGCTGTGTGCGCGCGGCGGTACAGGATGACGGCTGTGTGCGCGCGGCGGTACAGGATGACGGCTGTGTGCGCGCGGCTGTACAGGATGACGGCTGTGTGCGCGCGGCTGTACAGGATGACGGCTGTGTGGGAGCGGCTGTACAGGATGACGGCTGTGTGGGAGCGGCTGTACAGGATGACGGCTGTGTGTGTGCGCGGCTGTACCGGATGACGGCTGTGTGTGCATGCGGCTGTACAGGATGATGGCGGTTGCCTCCTTACTGGTGTTATGTAGTTGGTATTGTGGAGACACGGGGCTCAGTGGGTGCTCTCGTCCACTAAAACCCGCCGCCTTTAGAAAGACAGCGTGGCTCAGGGCTCATCCCAACTGAACGCCGGCCTCCTTAACCGTGGGCGTAACACTACTCAGACAACACAGGATGAGGGAACCACAATAATTAGACTTTATTGGATCCCCAAACAATTAACGGCACATAACACATAACCAGCAAAACACAAATGTAACAGGCAACAGAGTCTCACCCTTCCGCTGGCTCACCAGGGATTAGAATGTCCGGGCCTCCCAGCTTCCAGGGCCGCTTACTCCAATCCAGCAGCACCCCGCTTTCGGCGGGCACCCACCGAGAAAAGAATAGCGCCAGATTTAGGAAGCTGTGTGAGGTCTGTAAAGTCTGTAGCCAGGTGACCGGATTGTCCCAACCTGAGTGTCCTCCTTAGGTAGTCCTGATATGATGTTACAATCCTGGCAGCTGGAGTCGAAATCCCTAGACTGTGGATATGGTCTCCAACCGGAACCGGAGTCCCTAGATTGAAGCCATAAGATGTCCTGATCCTCTAGTCAGCTCCAAAGAGCTTAGACTGGATCCATCAGCATCCATCAACCTTCATCCACCCTGGTGGCTTAAAGAAGTCCCTTTTTTATAGCCATAACCTTCCCTTAGGATACACTGCGTCCTCATCGATTGGTTGGACAAGATTGCTTCTCCCATTGGATGAATTTCAAGCTGCATGGATAATGTTCATTTAAATGATGTGCATAGAAAGACTCAGTATATCTACATGGAGTCGGCAAGTCACCGACTAGACAATGGCTACTAAGGTAATTACATTATCAATTCACAACTACAATACAATGAATGCTCCAAAGGGTCTGGTCCCAAACAATAGTTAAGCAAACATGAGTTACCACACAGTAGAACAATACGTCTGGCTGAATTTTAAGAAACTTTAACCCATGAGAGTCCATGTCGTCACACGTATGTTAGTGGCTGGATAGACTGTGATGGTTCCTGGTGTGTTTATCTTTCAGGCTCAGCCGGGGGTGAACAAGCGCCCCAGCCCCAGCGCTCCACCTCCAACTCAGCTGAATAAGATCCAGTATAGTGGTGGAGGGCAAGTGGTGAAGAGGGAGCGAAGGCAAAGTTCATCCAGATTCAGTCTGAGCAAGAACAGAGAACTCCACAAACTGCCGCCGCTGAAAGGTGAGACGGCGGACATGACCGCTACAAGATGACAGGTGGGTGGGCTAGCTACACCGCTGTCAGGAAGCCATTCAGGCCCCCCCCCTCTGCAAAAACAAGCTCAGTCCCTGAAATCTCATAAGGACACTACTCAGTCGTAAGCTCTTCTTATGAGAGGCCACCTTCCCCTATTGTTTATCAGTGCGTGGTCTCATTCATTTATACAACCCCTGGCACATATTATGGCCTCCCCGGGCTCTGAGGATGTTCATTCAGTTGTTTACTTTTGTTTAAAAAAAGCAGATCACAGACGGCACAAAACTAAAGTAATTTCAAATGTCAACTTTTTGGCTTTAAGAAACATTAAAAAAATCTTAAACATAATGTGCAGCCAGTAACCGTTACTTTTCAAGACCAAACGGGAAAAAATTATGGAATTACTCAATTCTAAAGGGTACCTTTACACACTGCGACATCGCTAGCGATCTCATTAGCGATGTGAAATTCTAGATAGCAAGTGCGATCTTTCGAGATTGCACATAGGTCATTTTACGCATGTGCGATCTCGAAAGACCGCACTTGCGATCTAGAATTTCACATCGCTAATGAGATCGCTAGCGATGTCGCAGCGTGTAAAGTACCCTTAAGGTAAAAATAATGGAATCACCCTGTAAATTTTCATTCCCAAAACTAACACCTGCATCAAATAAGATCTGCTCGTTAGTCTACATCTAAAAAGGAGTGATCACACCGTGGAGAGCTGTTCCACCGAGCGGACTGACATGAATCATGACTCTAACACGAGATGTCAATTGAAACAAAGGAGAGGATTATCAAACTCTTAAAGGGTAAATCATCACGCAATGTTGCAAAAGATGTTGGTTAAGTCAGCTGTGTAAAATCTGTACCAAATACAAACATGGTAAGGTTGTTAAAGGCAAACATACTGGTAAACCAAGGAAGACAAAGCGTCAAGACAGGAAACTTAAAGCAATATGTCTCCAAAACAGGAAATGCACAACAAAACAAATGAGGAACGAATGGGAGGAAACTGGAGTCAATGACTGTGACCGAATTGTAAGAAACCGCCTAAGGCCTGCGCCACACATCCGTGCCTCCGGCACGTGTTTGTCATTTTTTACACGTACCGGCGGCACGGAGACACTTTAACCAATGCTACCCTATTGTAGCAGGCACACACACGTAAAACCACACGGAACGTGTGTCCGTGTGCGTTTGTACGTGTGTGCGATTTTCAAAGCGCTGACATGTCCGTTTTTTCACCGGCAGCACGGGTGTCACACGGCCCGCACCCGTACCACACGGGTGTAGTGTGGATGCGGTCCCGTGTGACACGCGCCGGAGAAAACACACATGTCAGTGAAAAAAAACCAAAACATTTACTCACCTTCTCCAGCCCTCCTGTCTCTGCCGCTGCTGCCTCTTGCTGCCGACCGCCGCTCATTATTCTCATTGAATATTCACTTCACTGCCTGGCAGCAGCAGCAGCGGGGAGACGGGAGGGCTGGAGACCGAGGATCAGCACCACGGACAGCAGCGCGGACAGCAGGAAGGACCAGGTGAGTATAATAATTACTGATTCTACGTGTGCTATCGCGGATAGCACACGTAGAACACACGTGTCACGCACGTACCAGAGACACGTACTTACCTGCATGCAACACGCAGGGAAAATACGTGTCTCTCGGCACGTGCGTGAATTTCACGTGAGTGTGGCAGAGGCCTAAAGGAAATGGGATTTACAAACAGAAAAGCTAAACAATAAAAAGATGACTGCCTGAAGAGAACATGTAAATTTCCACAGTCATTGATGATATGGGGCTGCATGTCAGGTAAAGGCACTGCAGAGATGGCTGTCATTACATTCTCAATAAATGCCCAAGTTTACATTGAAATTTAGGACACTTTTCTTATCCCATCAATTCAAAGAATGTTTGGGGATGATGAAATCATTTATCAAGATGATAATGCATCCGGCCATAGAAAAGACTTTGCTGATGATACCAAACTATGTAGGGTATTAAAAACTGACCTTGATAGTACAATATTACAAAAAGATCTGGATAAGATGTCAGAATGGGCAGATACTTGGCAAATGAGATTTAATGTTGATAAATGTAAAGTAATGCACCTAGGACGGAGTAATCCTATAACTGCATATACATTAAATGGAAGTAACCTCGGGACTACAGAACAGGAGAAGGACTTGGGTATTCTCATTACAAATAGGTTGAGCAGCAGCACTCAATGTCAAGCAGCAGCTGCAAAAGCAAACAAGATTTTAGGGTGTATAAAAAGAGAGATTAGATCCCGTGATCCCAACGTATTGTTGCCCCTTTATAAATCACTTGTAAGGCCACATCTGGAATATGGGATCCAGTTTTGGGCTCCACATTTTAAAAAGGACATTCAGAAGTTAGTCTTTTCAAAGACAGACAACTAGTCTACTACAAGGAATGGAGGCCGCCCGTATGAGGAGGAATGGAGGCCGCCCGTATGAGGAGGAATGGAGGCCGCCCGTATGAGGAGGAATGGAGGCCGCCCGTATGAGGAGGAATGGAGGCCGCCCGTATGAGGAGGAATGGAGGCCGCCCGTATGAGGAGGAATGGAGGCCGCCCGTATGAGGAGGAATGGAGGCCGCCCGTATGAGGAGGAATGGAGGCCGCCCGTATGAGGAGGAATGGAGGCCGCCCGTATGAGGAGGAATGGAGGCCGCCCGTATGATGACAGGTTGAAAAAGTTAGATATGTTTAGCTTAGAAAAAAGACCTCTCAGAGGAGATCTCATTTATATGTATAAATATATGTGGTACTAAGGACCAGGGGGCATACACTACGAGTGGAAGAAAAGCTATTCCGACAGCTAAATAGGAAAGGGTTCTTTACAGTTAGAGCGGTCAGACTGTGGAATACCCTACCACAAGAGGTAGTAATGGCAGACACTATAACAGCTTTTAAAAAAGGGCTGGATGATTTCCTCAGTACCCAAAACATTGTTGGTTATAAATGACTTAGTGACCAAATGTAGAACTGGTGGAGGAAGGGAACTAGATGGACCGAGGTCTTTTTTTCAACCTAAGTAACTATGTAGCAAAAACTGTGAAAACATTACTTGAAAGAAGACACATAAGGTCAATGACATGGCCTGCAAATTGTCCGGATCTCAATCCAATTGAAAATCTTTGGTGGAAGTTGAAGAAAATTGTCCATGACAAGGCTCCAACCTGCAAAGCTGATCTGCAACAGCAATCAGAGAAGTTGGAGCCAGATTGATGAAGAGACTGTTTGTCACTCATTAAGTCCATGCCTCAGAGACTGCAAGCTGTTATAAAAGCCAGAGGTGGTGCCACAACATACTAGTGATGTATTGGAGGGGTCTTTTTTGTTTTTTAATGATTCCATAAATTTTTTTTCCCCGTTTGGTCTTAAAAAGTAACCGTTACTGGCTGCACATTGTTTTCATTTATTTTTTTTTTTTTTTTTGTTTCTTAACCCCTTCACGACCGCGGGCAGTAAAATTTACGTCCTATTTTAACGTGACTTAACGACCAGGGACGTAATTTTACTGCCTAAACTTCATTTGATTGCCGTGGCCATAGCATCGCCACCCCCCATCGACGATCGTAGTGATTGGCTGTTCAAATCTGAACCGCCAACCACAACATTCGCACTGATTTCGGCAAAAATAATGCCCGAATTAGTGCGATACTATGAGATCCTGCTATGATCTATTGTAGCAGCTACAGCAGATCATAGGTGGATCTCAAACATGCCGCCCCCAGCCCCTGCAGCACTGATTGGAGCGATCGTGCTATGAAGCGCAATCGCTCCAATCAGTGTGCAGTGGGGCGGTCTGATCTGCAGGTGGCCGCCCTCCCCAGGCCTGTGCTGGTCTGGGGAGCCTCCCCCAGCATGTCTGCAGCGTGGAGTGGCTGGTACTTGTGGTACCACGCCACCGCTGCCGCCGCTAATGTCACCGTCTTCTTGCCTGCTCCACATGAGTATTGCACTCTTCTTCCAGCTCCTGCGCGCTCCCGTTATGGCCCCTGCGCGCTCCCGTTATGGCCCGTGCCCCCCCCCCCCCGATCTGCCCCTCCACGCCCCGATCTGTCCCCCGACATCCCGATCTGCTCCCCCTGCGATCTGCCAGCCTCCTCTGTCATCTCTATTCTCCTTCCTTCCTTCCTTCCTTCCTTCCTTCCTTCCTTCCTTCCTTCCTTCTCCGGTATCCCCCTCTGCTCTCCCTCTCCCCTTGACGTCCTCTTACCTGCCTTCACCGGGTCGTCCGATTTCTTCACTGGCCCGATCACATCTGCCTCCATCTCTGGGTCCTTCTTCCTGGGTCTTCTGCTAATCTGTCCAACGTCCTGCCTGTGGCTCGCTTGCCTTCTGTACCTCCTGCTACTCCTCTGGGTACTGTGAGTATAACTTTTTTTTTTTTTTCCCCTGTATCCTGTCTATTTTTAAACCTTATCTGTCCGTGCGTCCCGCCGAGCACTGATCACTGATGCAGATAACGGATCTGCATCCGTGGTCAATTTTTGGCGTGACTTTTTTCCGTATTTGCGATGCTTTTTGTATCGCATCCGTCCGTGCGTCCCGCTGTGCGCTGATTAGGGATGTACATAACGGATCGGCATCCCTGCTCAATTTTTGGCGTAACCTTCTTTTTTTTTTTTTTTCCCGTATCTCCAACGCTTTTTGTATCTCATCCGACCGTGCGTCCTGCAGCGGCCGATCAGTGCACTGCGTCTGTGCGTTTGAAAAGTCAAATGGCGTTCCTTCTCTTCTGAGCCCCACCATGCGCCCAAACAATTACTTTCCACCACATATGAGGTATCTGCGTACTCAGGAAAAATTGCACAATACGTTTTATGGTGCATTTTTTCCTGATACCGTTGTAAAAAAAAAAAAGCTACCTGGTTGATACAAAAATTTCTTCATCGTTCCTTATGGGAGACCCAGACCATGGGTGTATAGCTTCTGCCTCCGGAGGGCACACAAAGTACTACACTAAAAGTGTAGCTCCTCCCTCCGAGCATATACACCCCCTGGATGACAAATCTAACCAGTTCAATGCTTTGTGTTCAGGAGGTCACACACACACATGCATTCTCTGATTTTTGATTTTTAAGATTTTTGATTTCAAAGATTTGGAAGAAAAGCGGGTCCAGTCTGGACTCCCGGCATGTCCCTTCTCACCCCACTGTGTCGGCGGTGCTGTTAAGGTTGACTTTACAAGGCTGGAGCCTTCACATGCCGCGCTCCTTCACCATCCCCTGAGGCTCTGGCTTGAAGTGGGAGCCATCACGGTTCTCTCTGCTTTGCAGGAGACCGGTCTCCATCCGCAGCCCTGTCAGGATCCTGCCGGACGGAGCGTTTACCCCTCCCCCCCCCCCCCCCCCCCCCCCCAGGGACCTGGCCCTGCATCTCATAAGCTAAGTATTGAGACGTTATTCAGGGGTCCCGGGTATATTTATTGTGGGGAGAGTGTGTTTTGTCACTTTGCTGTGATTTCCGGCCGGTTCTCTGTTTTTTTTTTTTTTTTCCTGAGAACCGCGCCGAGGGTGCCTGCTCGTCGGCCGCATGGAAAAATCTAGGCCCCGGCTTCAGATGCGGCCTAGTTTCGTTTTCAGTGCCCCTGCATGTCAGTCATGCAGGGGAACAGTGCGGCGCCGCCCACCGGCCGTTCAGCAGAGGGGAGGACACTCCTCTCTGAGGAGATGTTTCCCTCCCCTGTATCTCTCCTTGGCCCTCCGGTTCCCGCTCTTGGGCTAAACCCCGCCCCCCCCTCATCACTCCGGCGCCATTTTATCAGCGTTCACTCACTGATCGGCGCTGGCTGCTGCAACTTCTGCATCCACTGGGGGTCCGAGCTGTGGAATCCGGAGGGCACACAAAAACCGGTCTGGTAAGCCACAACCTCTGGTTGTGGGCTTTATTATACACTCTCAGGGGGTCATTCTAAAGGAGTGTATTCTTTACTGCAGAGCCTCCACCTCAGCAGCATGTCTCTCACTAGGAGCAAGGCTGCAAGGCTTTACTCTATATGCACTGCATGTCAGCTCATACTGCCCGAACCGAGCACATATCCACATTGTGATGCCTGCTCGAACATGGTGGTGCCTCAGCCTGGAGCCTCCTCAGGGGTCCCTCCGGCTGCTCCGGCCCCGGTGGCTGAACCCCCGGCTTGGGTAGCATCGTTTTCTAGAGCTATCTCCCAGTCTTTTGCCGACTCCATGGGACAGCTGTCCCGGACTCTGCTTACCATGCATCAGCCCCCTTCTCAGGGCGCCTCTGCTGCTCCGACTCGCTCTGCAGAGCTAACAGAGCATGTTTTAGGACCCCGTCCTCCTAAACGGAGACGCAGGAACTCTTCTCCTTCCTCGTCCCACGGCTCTGATTCACGAGCTGAATTGCAGGGCGAGGAGGATACTTTTACTGTGGGCTCAGACGCTACCTCTATGTACCCCATTGATTTATCTGAGGGTGATGCGGATGTTAGTGACTTGATTGCATCCATTAACTCCGTACTGAACCTCAATCCACCAGTGTCAGAGGAACAAGCCTCTCTGGTAGAAAAACACCAGTTTACCTCACCTAAGAGAGCAAGGAGTGTTTTTTTTAACCACTCCAGTTTTCAGGCCACTGTTACCAAGCCCAGGGCCTGTCCTGACAAACGCTTCCCAAAGCGTAGTTCTGATGACCGTTTTCCCTTTCCACCAGAAGTGGTCAAGGAGTGGGCTCACTCACCAAAGGTAGATCCTCCGGTGTCTAGAATCTCAGCCCGGACAGTCGTATCTGTGGCCGATGGCACCTCTCTTAAGGATCCCACTGACCGCCAGGTTGACCTTCTGGCCAAATCTGTATATGAGGCGGCAGGAGCCTCGTTCTCCCCGTCCTTTGCAGCAGTGTGGGCTCTTAAGGCAGTCTCTGCTTCTCTGGCGGAGATACATTCCCTCGCCAGGGACTCTATACCCGAGATGGTTGCCTTAACTTCCCAGGCTTCGGCTTTTTCATCCTATGCCATGTCTGCCATTCGGGAGGCTTCTCACCGCACGGCGGTGGCTTCCGCTAATTCCCTCGCGATCCGCAGGATCTTGTGGCTTCGAGAGTGGAAAGCAGACGCTTCTTCCAAGAAGTATCTTGCTGGGCTCCCCTTTGCTGGGTCCCGGCTGTTCGGTGAACAACTGGATTAAATTAGTAAGGAAGCTACTGGCGGGAAGAGTACTTCCTTGCCACAAACTAAAACCAGGAAACCTGTCCAGGGCAGGAACCAGTCGAGGTTTCGTTCCTTTCGTTCCTCTAACTGGTCATCCTCTAAGCCCTCAGCTTCGTCCACTAACTCAGCCAAGGATCGAAAACCCAGCTGGCGCGCGAAGCCGCGTCCTCAGAAGAACGGAGGAGCCGCTGCCACTAAGGCAGCCTCCTCTTGACTATCTGGCTGCGCCAGCAACGTCCTTGGTCGGTGGCAGGCTCTCCCACTTTGGCAACGTGTGGTTTCAACACGTCTCCGATCAGTGGGTGCGGGATATCATCTCCCACGGCTACAGGATAGAATTTTCTTTCAGCCCGCCAAACAGATTTTTTATGTCCACTCCCCCCTGCTCCAAAGCCGCCGCCTTCTCACAGGCCGTGGCATCCTTGCAAGCCAACGGAGTAATTGTTCCGGTTCCCGCCCGGGAACGGTTCAGAGGTTTCTACTCAAACCTCTTCCTAGTCCCCAAGAAGGACGGTTCCTTCCGGCCCATCCTGGATCTCAAGCTTCTCAACAAGCATGTTCAGGTGCGGCACTTTCGCATGGAATCTCTGCGATCGGTCATTGCCTCAATGACCCAAGGAGATTTTCTAGCATCCATCGACATCAGAGATGCCTATCTGCATGTGCCAATTGCAGTTTCACACCAGCGTTGTCTACGTTTTGCAATCGGAGAGGAACATTTCCAATTCGTGGCTCTCCCCTTAGGGTTAGCCACGGCCCCTCGTGTTTTCACCAAGGTCATGGCAGCAGTGGTTGCGGTTCTGCACCTCCAGGAGTTGGCAGTGATTCCTTACCTGGACGACCTTCTGGTCAAGGCTTCATCCAGTGCAGACTGTCAGCGGAGTGTCTCGCTCACTCTCGCCACTCTAGTCCAGTTCGGGTGGCTTGTCAATCTACCCAAGTCCACTCGGACTCCGACCCAGAGGCTCACGTACCTAGGGATGCAGTTCGAGACTTTGCCGGCACTTGTAAAGCTGCCCTTAGTCAAACAGCAGTCCCTCCATCTGGCGGTGCGTTCTCTGTTGAAGCCCCGCCGTCATTCCATCAGGCACCTCATGCAGGTGCTGGGTCAGATGGTGGCGTCAATGGAAGCGGTTCCCTTTGCCCAGTTCCATCTGCGTCCTCTGCAGCTGGACATTCTCCGCTTTTGGGACAAGCGGACCTCTTCCTTGCACAGGCTAGTGGCTCTGTCGCCACAGACCAGGAGCTCTCTTCAGTGGTGGCTTCGGCCCCTCTCTCTGTCTCAGGGACGCTCCTTCCTGACTCCGTCCTGGGTGATCCTCACCACGGACGCCAGTCTCTCCGGCTGAGGAGCAGTATTTCTCCACCACCGAGCACAGGGCACTTGGACTCCGTCCGAATCAGCCCTCTCGATCAATGTGCTGGAAATCAGGGCTGTACTTCTAGCTCTCGTAGCCTTTCACCACCTGTTGGTGGGCAAGCACATTCGAGTCCAGTCGGACAACGCGACAGCAGTTGCCTACATCAATCACCAGGGCGGGACTCGCAGCCGCCTGGCGATGTTGGAGGTTCAACGCATCCTTCAGTGGACGGAGGACTCCAAGTCCACCATATCCGCAGTCCACATCCCAGGCGTAGAAAACTGGGAGGCAGATTATCTCAGCCGTCAAACCGTGGACAGCGGCGAGTGGGCTCTGCATCCGGCAGTGTTCCGGTCAATCTGCCGCAAGTGGGGCACTCCGGAAGTGGATCTAATGGCATTCCGGCACAACCACAAGGTCCCGGTTTACGTGGCTCGCTCCCACGATCCTCAGGCCTTGGCAGCGGACGCGCTGGTTCAAGATTGGTCCCAGTTCCGTCTGGCCTACGTGTTTCCCCCTCTAGCTCTCTTGCCCAGAGTCCTGCGCAAGATCAGAATGGAGGGCCGTCGGGTTATAATCATTGCTCCAAACTGGCCCAGGCGAGCTTGGTACCCAGACCTGCTCCGTCTGTCCGTAGAAATGCCGTGGCATCTCCCGGACCGCCCAGACCTTCACTCTCAAGGTCCGTTTTTCCGCCAGAATTCTGCGGCTCTCAGATTGACGGCGTGGCTCTTGAGTCCTGGATCCTGACGGCTTCAGGCATTCCTTCCGAGGTCATCTCCACTATGACTCAGGCTCGGAAGTCTTCCTCGGCCAGGATTTACCACAGGACTTGGAGGATTTTCCTGTCCTGGTGTCGCTCTTCCGGCCATGCTCCTTGGCCGTTTTCTTTGCCGACCATCCTGTCCTTTCTACAGTCCGGTCTGCAGCTAGGACTATCCCTCAATTCCCTCAAGGGACAGGTCTCGGCTCTGTCAGTGTTGTTCCAGCGGCGCATCGCCCGACTGGCCCAGGTGCGCACCTTCATACAGGGCGCATCTCACATCATTCCTCCTTACCGGCGGCCTTTGGATCCCTGGGACCTTAATCTGGTCCTCACGGCCTTACAGAAACCCCCCTTTGAGCCTCTTAGGGAGGTTCCTTTGTTTCGACTTTCACAGAAAGTGGTCTTTCTGGTGGCCATAACTTCTCTCAGGAGAGTCTCTGATTTGGCTGCGCTCTCTTCGGAGTCACCCTTTTTGGTTTTTCACCAAGACAAGGTGGTTCTCCGTCCGACTCCGGACTTTCTCCCTAAGGTGGTGTCTCCTTTCCACCTTAACCAGGACATTTCATTGCCTTCCCTTTGTCCGGCCCCTGTGCATCGCTTTGAGAAAGCGTTGCATACTTTGGATTTGGTGCGGGCGCTCCGGATCTATGTGTCACGCACCGCCGCTCTTAGGCGGTGCACCTCTCTTTTTGTGCTAACCACAGGTCAGCGCAAGGGTCTCTCGGCTTCTAAACCGACCCTAGCTCGTTGGATTAGGTCGGCCATATCCGATGCCTACCAATGTTCTCAGGTGCCCCCACCGCCAGGGATTAAGGCGCACTCGACCAGAGCTGTCTGTGCCTCCTGCGCTTTCAGGCACCAGGCTACGGCTCAGCAGGTTTGTCAGGCTGCCACTTGGTCTAGTCTGCACACCTTTTCGAAGCACTACCAAGTGCATGCTCATGCTTCGGCAGATGCGAGCTTGGGCAGACGCATCCTTCAGGCGGCTGTCGCCCATTTGTGAAGTTAGGTTTTGCCTACTTCTCAGTTCTGTTTATTTCCCACCCATGGACTGCTTTGAGACGTCCCATGGTCTGGGTCTCCCATAAGGAACGATGAAGAAAAAGAGAATTTTGTTTACTTACCGTAAATTCTTTTTCTTATAGTTCCGACATGGGAGACCCAGCACCCTCCCTGTTGCCTGTTGGCAGTTCTTGTTCCGTGTGTTGTCACCGGCTGTTGTTGTAGACAGAGGTTCCGGTTATTCCGGGTTTTACTCTATCTCTACTTATGGGTGGATGTCCTCCTTCAGCTTTTGCACTAAACTGGTTAGATTTGTCATCCAGGGGGTGTATATGCTTGGAGGGAGGAGCTACACTTTTAGTGTAGTACTTTGTGTGTCCTCCGGAGGCAGAAGCTATACACCCATGGTCTGGGTCTCCCATGTCGGAACTATAAGAAAAAGAATTTACGGTAAGTAAACAAAATTCTCTTTTTCTTCGGCGCTCCATTGGGAGACCCAGACGATTGGGTGTATAGCTACTGCCTCCGGAGGCCACACAAAGCATTACACTAAAAAGTGTAAGGCCCCTCCCCTTCTGGCTATACACCCCCCGTGGGATCACGGGCTGCTCAGTTTTCAAGCTTTGTGCGAAGGAGGTCAGACATCCACGCATAGCTCCACTGTTTAGTCAGCAGTAGCTGCTGACTATGTCGGATGGAAGAAAAGAGGGCCCATACTAGGGCCCCCAGCATGCTCCCTTCTCACCCCACTTTTGTCGGCGGTGTTTGTTAAGGTTGAGGTACCCATTGCGGGTACGGAGGCTGGAGCCCACATGCTGTTTTCCTTCCCCATCCCCCTGAAGGGCTCTGGTGAAGTGGGATCTTACCGGCCTCCAGGCTCTGAGGCCGGGCTCCATCCACAGACCCGGAGAACCTGCTGGATACGGAGCTGGGTACCGTCAGGGACAAGGCCCTGCAACATTCAGGTACTCTGTGTCCCCGTGCAGACAGGCACAGACACACTCCAGCGTTGCTGGGTGTGCTAGTGCGCCGGGGACAGTAGCGCTGCGCGCTTGGGCTATACTCACTGCAGCTTAGCTGCAGTGAGTTTATTTGTGGGGAACTACTGCGCCGGCCGCCCCTAGAGGCTGCGGCGCGGCTGTGACTTGTGGTGCGCCGGGGACTTCGCGCTGACCGTGCTTTTACGACGGCAGCGCTTATAAATCTAGTCCCCGGCTTTTGCGGCCTAGTTCCGTTTCGTTCCCGCCCCCAACCCTGTCAGTCAGGGAAGGGGCGAGACGCTGTATAATGATCAGCGCCGAAGGGCTGGAGTCGTATTTACATACTCCAGCCCTCTCACTGAGCACAGTGGGACGCCAGTTTCCCGCTCTTTGTCTGCAGCACGCCCACGGCCCGCCCCTCTTCACAGGACGCCGGCAGCCATTCCTGCATGCAGTCTGAGCTGGAGAACGGACATAGCCCTGGGAGACCCAGACAGGGGATTCTGGCGACCACACACCCGCTTTTAAGCGGGCGGTAAGCAGCACCTAGGTGCTGACCCCACTAGTGCCACAGTGTTGTTTAGTGTACTTTTGTCTGTACCTATATATATTGCACTGTACGGTCGCTTCTTGGCTTTATACCCTATATTGCTCTGAGGAGACGACAGCATGTCATCCGCAAAAAGCAAGGGTGCCAAGGCACAGGCTTTATATGCTGCTTGTACCGCATGTGGGGCTGATCTACCGGCAGGTTCCTCTGACCCCCATTGTGTGCAATGTTCGGTCCCTGTGCCACTTCGTCAGCCGGAGTCTATGCTAGTAGTGGCCCAGGCAGAGATGCCTGCGAATCCTGCCCCGGTGACGGGGACAGAGTTTGCAGTTTTTGCAGATAAAATGTCTGTGACTATGACAAAAATTCTAGAATCTTTGCAGTCCAGGCCGGTCGCTCAGACCATGGGCACTGTTGATTCACTGTTCCCCGGTCCCCCTCAGTTGGAACTAATCCGTGCTCCAAGGGGGTCCCACGCATCACAGGCTGAAGGCTCGGACTCGGACGACAGTCCCAGGCAGCCTAAGTGAGCTCGCTGGGAGAGACCCTCGGCGTCATCACGCTGGTCAGGGTCTCAGCGAGAGGATTCTCTGTATGATGAGACAGAGGTAGATGATCAGGAGTCTAATCCTGAGACCGCTCTCAATCTGGATACTCCTGATGGTGACGCCATGGTGAATGACCTTATAGCGGCCATCAATAGACTGTTGGATATTTCTCCCCCAGCCCCTCCAGCGGAGGAGGCAGCTGCACAGCAAGAGAAATTCCATTTCAGATATCCCAAGCGTAAATTGAGTACTTTTCTAGACCACTCTGACTTCAGAGAAGCAGTCCAGAAACATCATGCTTATCCAGATAAGCGTTTTTCCAAGCGTCTTAAGGATACACGTTATCCTTTTCCCCCTGACGTGGTCAAACGCTGGACCCAGTGTCCAAAGGTGGACCCCCCAATCTCCAGGCTTGCGGCTAGATCCATAGTTGCAGTGGAAGATGGGGCTTCACTTACAGATGCCACTGACAGGCAGATGGACCTTTGGTTGAAATCTGTCTATGAAGCTATTGGCGCGTCGTTTGCTCCAGCATTCGCAGCCGTGTGGGCACTCCAAGCTATTTCAGCTGGTCTGGCGCAGGTGGACTCTGTCATACGTCCATCAGTGCCGCAGGTGGCGTCCTTAACCTCGCAAATGTCTGCGTTTGCGACTTACGCTATCAGTGCTGTCCTGGACTCTACGAGCCGTACATCTATGGCGTCTGCCAACTCTGTCGTTTTACGCAGAGCCTTGTGGTTGACAGAATGGAAAGCAGATTCTGCGTCCAAAAAATGCTTAACCAGTTTGCCATTATCTGGAGACAGACTGTTTGGTGAGCAATTGGCTGAAATCATTAAACAGTCCAAGGGTAAGGACTCTTCCTTACCCCAGCCCAGATCAAGCAAACCCCAACAGAGGAGGGGACAGTCGAGGTTTCGGTCCTTTCGAGGCTCGGGCAGGGCCCAATTCTCCTCGTCCAAAAGGACTCAAAGAGCAGAGGAGTTCAGATTCCTGGCGGGCTCACTCACGCCCAAAGAAAGCAGCCGGAGGAACCGCTTCCAAGGCGGCTGCCTCATGACTTTCAGCCTCCTCTCTCCGCATCCTCGGTCGGTGGCAGGCTCTCCCGCTTTGGCGACATTTGGCTGTCACAGGTCAAGGACCGGTGGGTGAGAGACGTTTTGTCTCACGGGTACAGGATAGAGTTCAGTTCTCGTCCTCCGCCTCGATTCTTCAGAACTTCCCCACCTCCCGACCGAGCCGATGCTCTTCTGCAGGCGGTGTGCTCCCTAAGGGCAGAAGGAGTGGTGATCCCTGTTCCTCCTCAGGAACAAGGTCAAGGTTTTTACTCCAATCTGTTTGTGGTACCAAAAAAGGACGGCTCTTTCCGTCCTGTTCTGGACCTAAAACTGCTCAACAAGCACGTGAAAATCAGGCGGTTCCGGATGGAATCCCTCCGCTCCGTCATTTCCTCGATGTCTCAAGGAGATTTTCTAGCATCAATAGACATCAAAGATGCTTATCTCCACGTGCCGATTGCTCCAGAGCACCAGCGTTTTCTACGCTTCGTGATAGGGGACGACCATCTTCAGTTCGTAGCCCTGCCATTTGGTCTGGCGACAGCCCCACGGGTTTTCACCAAGGTCATGGCAGCAGTGGTAGCAGTCTTGCACGCTCAGGGACACTCGGTGATCCCTTACTTGGACGATCTACTTGTCAAGGCACCCTCTCAAGGAGCATGCCAACACAGCCTGAACGTTGCGCTGGAGACTCTCCAGACCTTCGGGTGGATCATCAACTTTTCAAAGTCAAACCTGTCACCGACCCAATCACTAACATATCTTGGCATGGAGTTTCATACTCTCTCAGCGGTAGTGAAGCTTCCGCTGGACAAGCAGCGGTCACTACAGACAGGGGTGCAGTCTCTCCTTCAAGGCCAGTCGCACCCCTTAAGACGCCTCATGCACTTCCTAGGGAAGATGGTGGCAGCAATGGAGGCAGTTCCGTTTGCGCAGTTTCATCTGCGCCCACTTCAATGGGACATTCTCCGCCAATGGGACAGGAAGTCGACGTCCTTGGACAGGAAAGTCTCCCTTTCCCAGACGGCCAAGGACTCCCTTCAGTGGTGGCTTCTTCCCACCTCATTATCACAAGGAAGGTCCTTCCTACCCCCATCCTGGGCGGTGGTCACGACAGACGCGAGCCTGTCAGGGTGGGGAGCAGTTTTTCTCCACCACAGGGCTCAAGGTACGTGGACTCAGCAGGAGTCCACCCTTCAGATCAATGTTCTGGAAATCAGGGCAGTGTATCTTGCCCTACAAGCCTTCCAGCACTGGCTGGAAGGGAAGCAGATCCGAATTCAGTCGGACAACTCCACAGCGGTGGCATACATCAACCACCAAGGTGGGACACGCAGTCGGCAAGCCTTCCAGGAAGTCCGGCGGATTCTGATGTGGGTGGAAGCCACGGCCTCCACCATATCCGCAGTTCACATCCCCGGCGTAGAAAACTGGGAAGCAGACTTCCTCAGTCGCCAGGGCATGGACGCAGGGGAATGGTCCCTTCACCCGGACGTGTTTCAGGAAATCTGCCGCCGCTGGGGAGTGCCGGACGTCGACCTAATGGCGTCTCGGCACAACAACAAGGTCCCGACCTTCATGGCGAGGTCTCGCGATCAAAGAGCTCTGGCGGCAGACGCCTTGGTGCAAGATTGGTCGCAGTTCCAGCTTCCCTATGTGTTTCCCCCTCTGGCACTCTTGCCCAGAGTGCTACGCAAGATCAGGTCCGATTGCCGCCGCGTCTTACTCGTCGCCCCAGACTGGCCGAGGAGATCGTGGTACCCGGATCTGTGGCATCTCACGGTCGGCCAACCGTGGGCGCTACCAGACCGGCCAGACTTACTGTCACAAGGGCCGTTTTTCCATCTGAATTCTGCGGCCCTGAACCTGACTGTGTGGCCATTGAGTCCTGGATCCTAGCGTCTTCAGGATTATCTCAAGGTGTCGTGGCCACCATGAGACAGGCTAGGAAGCCCACGTCTGCTAAGATCTATCACAGAACGTGGAAGATTTTCTTATCCTGGTGCTCTGCACAGGGAGTGTCCCCCTGGCCATTTGCATTGCCTACTTTTCTGCAGGGAGTTTGTCACATCGTCCCTCCGTACAAACGGCCGTTAGATCCATGGGATCTGAACAGGGTACTGGTTGCTCTCCAGAAGCCGCCCTTCGAGCCTCTGAAGGAGGTGTCACTTTCTCGACTCTCACAGAAAGTGGCCTTTCTGGTAGCGGTCACGTCTCTTCGGAGAGTGTCTGAGCTAGCAGCGCTGTCATCCAAAGCTCCCTTCCTGGTGTTTCACCAGGACAAGATAGTGCTGCGCCCGATTCAGGAATTTCTCCCTAAGATGGTATCCTCTTTTCATCTCAATCAGGATATCTCCTTACCTTCCTTTTGTCCTCATCCAGTTCATCGGTATGAGAAGGATTTGCATTTGTTAGATCTGGTGAGAGCACTCAGAATCTACATCTCCCGCACTGCGCCCCTGCGCCGCTCGGATGCACTCTTTGTCCTTGTCGCTGGTAAGCGCAAAGGGTCGCAGGCTTCCAAATCCACCCTGGCTCGATGGATCAAGGAACCAATTCTTGAAGCCTACCGTTCTGCTGGGCTTCCGGTTCCATCAGGGCTGAAGGCCCATTCTACCAGAGCCGTGGGTGCGTCCTGGGCATTACGACACCAGGCTACGGCGCAACAGGTGTGCCAGGCGGCTACCTGGTCGAGCCTGCACACTTTCACCAAACATTATCAGGTGCATACCTACGCTTCGGCGGACGCCAGCCTAGGTAGAAGAGTCCTGCAGGCGGCAGTTGCCTCCTCGTAGGGGAGGGCTGTGTTGCAGCTCTAACTTGAGGTATTATTTTACCCACCCAGGGACTGCTTTTGGACGTCCCAATCGTCTGGGTCTCCCAATGGAGCGCCGAAGAAGAAGGGAATTTTGTTACTTACCGTAAATTCCTTTTCTTCTAGCTCCAATTGGGAGACCCAGCACCCGCCCTGTTTCCTTCGGGATTTTTGTTTTTTTCGGGTACACATGTTGTTCATGTTGAACGGTTTCAGTTCTCCGATGTTACTTCGGATTGAATTTGTTTAAACCAGTTATTGGCTTTCCTCCTTCTTGCTTTAGCACTAAAACTGAGCAGCCCGTGATCCCACGGGGGGTGTATAGCCAGAAGGGGAGGGGCCTTACACTTTTTAGTGTAATGCTTTGTGTGGCCTCCGGAGGCAGTAGCTATACACCCAATCGTCTGGGTCTCCCAATTGGAGCTAGAAGAAAAGGAATTTACGGTAAGTAACAAAATTCCCTTCTTTGTGGTTAAAAAAAAAAAAAAAATAATTTTCACGGTTCAACGTTATCAACTTCTGTGGAGCCCCTGGGGGTACAAGGGGCTCACCAAACATCTAGATAAATTCCTTGAGGGGTCTAGTTCCGAAATGGGGTCACTTGTGGGGGAGTTCCACTGTTTAGGCACCATAGGGGGTCTCCAAAACGTGACATGGCGTCCGCTAATGATTCCAACCAATTTTGCTGTCAAATGGCGCTCCTTCTCTTCTGAGCCCCGCCATGCGCCCAAACAATTACTTTCCACCACATATGAGGTATCTGCGTACTCAGGGAAAAAATGCACTATAAATTTTATGGTGAATTTTTTGCTGATACCCTTGTGAAAAAAAAGCTACCTAGTTGAAGCAATAGTTTTGTGGTAAAAAAAAATGTTTATTTTCTTTTCATAGCTCAACGTTATAAACTTCTGTGAAGCCCCCAGGTGTTCAAAGTGCTCACCAAACATGTAGAAAAAATATTTGAGGGCTCTAGTTTCCAAAATGGGGTCACTTGTGGGGGAGCTCCATTGTTTAGGCACCTCAGGGGGTCTTCAAACCCGACATGGCGTCCGCTAATGAGTGCAGCTAATTTTGCGTTCAAAAATTCAAATGGCGCTCCTTCCCTTCCGAGCTCCGCTGTGCGCCCAAACAATTGATTTTTACCACATATGAGGTATCAGCGTACTCAGGAGAAAATGCATAATAAATTGTAGGGTGCACTTTCTCTTTTCTCCCTTGTGAAAATGAAAATTTTATGGCTAAAGTAATAATTTGTTGTAATGAGTGATTCACTACTAACATTTAAGCAGAGCCTGGATGCCTTTCTTGAAAAATGTAATATTACCAGTTATGTATATTAGATTTTATGACAGGGTATTGATCCAGGGAACTAGTCTGATTGCCGGATGTGGAGTCAGGAAGGAAATTTTTTCCCCATTGGAACTTGTTTGCCACATTGGGGGGTTTTTTTTGCCTTCCTCTGGATCAACATGTTAGGCTACGGGGTGAACTAGATGGACTTAGAGTCTCCCTTCAACCTTAAAAACTATGATACTATGATAAGTAACATTTTTGTGTTAAAAAGTAAAATTTTCATTTTTTCCTTCCACATTGCTTTGGTTCCTGTGAAGCACCTAAAGGGTTAATAAACTTCTTGGATGTGGTTTTGAGCAGTGTGAGGGGTGTAGTTTTTAGAATGGGATCACTTTTGGCTATTTTCTGTCACCTCGGCCTCTCAAAGTCACCTCAAATGTGATGTGGTCCCTAAAAAAAAAATTTATTTTCTAAATTTTGTTGGAAAAATGAGAAATCGCTGATTAACTTTGACCCCTTCTAACTTCCTAACGAAAAAAAATTTTGTTTCGAAAATTGTGCTGATGTAAAGTAGACATGTGGGAAATGTTATTTCGTAACTATTTTGTGACATTTCTCAGATTTATGGGCATAAATTTTCAAAGTTTGAACATTGCGAAATTTTCAAAATTTTTGCAAAATTTCCTAAATTTTCACAAATAATTTTTGCGTTTATCGGTTTAAATTTACCACTGACATGAAGTACAATATGTCACGGAAAAACAGTCTCAGAATCGCCAGGATCCGTTGAAGTGTTCCAGAGTTATAACCTGTCAAAATGACACTGGTCAGAATTGCAAAAAAATGGCCCGGTCATTAGGGTGTTTTAGTGGCCGGGGGTGAAGGGGTTAAAGCCAGAAAGTTGCCATTTGAAATGACTTTAGTTATGTAAACAACTGAATGAACATCCTCAGAGCCAGGTGAATCCATCATTTTTGCCAGGGGTTGTACACACGGGGTCGCCCATTATTTATCGGACATTGCCTATTGGTGCCGTCTCCCATTACACAGGTGTGTGACTAAAATACTGTTTGATTATTTTCATCTAATTTCCATTTTCTTTGTCGCTCCATTGGGAGACCCAGACAATTGGGTGTATAGGCTATGCCTCCGGAGGCCGCACAAAGTATTACACTTAAAAGTGTTAAGCCCCTCCCCTTCTGCCTATACACCCCACGGGCTCCTCAGTTTTTTGCTTTGTGCGAAGGAGGTCAGACACGCACGCACAACTCCACAGATTGGTCAGCAGCAGCTGCTGACCATGTCGGATGGAAGAAAAGTGGGCCCATATAGAGCCCCCAGCATGCTCCCTTCTCACCCCACTCTTGTCGGTGGTGTTGTAAGGTTGAGGTATCCATTGCGGATACGGAGGCTGGAGCCCACATGCTGTTTTCCTTCCCCATCCCCCTCAGGGCTCTGGGTGAAGTGGGATCCTATCGGTCTCCAGGCACTGAGACCGTGCTTCATCCACAACTCCTGTGGAGCCTGCTGGATAGGAGCCGGGTATCGTTCAGGGACATGGCCCTGCTACTTGGAGGTACTCTGTATCCCTGTGGGGACAGCGCACAGCAACACTCCAGCTTTGCTGGGTGTGCTAGTGCACCGGGGACCACGGCGCTGACCGGGTTAATATGTGCCATTACACACTCAGCGTTGCTGAGTGTGTTTATGTATAGGGACTGCCGCACTGACCGCCGCGGCCATGGAAACACTGCGGCGCGGCTGGGACTTGTAGTGCGCCGGGGACTTTCACGCCGGCCGCGCTTTTACGGCGGCCGCGTTTATTACTAGAGTCCCCGGCTTTTTGCGGCCTAGTTTCCTTTCCTCCCGCCCACAGCCCTGACAGGCAGGGGAAGGGCGGGACGCTGCACAGAACGAGCAGCACTGAGGGCTGGAGCATGCTTTGCATACTCCACCCCTCTCACTGTGCACAGTGCGGGCACCAGTTCCCGCTCTTTCTGGGTCACGCCCACGGCTCCCTCCTCTCCTCAGGACGCCGGCAGCCATTCCTGTCAGCTCCTCGGACGCTGCAGAGGGGGACAAAGTCTGGGAGACCCAGGCAGGGACTCTGGTGGCCTCACAACCGCTTTAGGCGGGTGGTAAGCAGCACCTGTGGTGCTAGCCCCATTGTGCAGTAGTGTAACATTATATGTTTATGGTATATATGTTTTACACTGTATGGTGCACAGTTGATTTCTGGCTATATACCCTATTGTGTTACTCAGGGAAGATAATAGCATGGCGCCCACGAAAGGCAGGGGTGCCAAAACACAGGCTTATTATGTTGCCTGCGCCGCATGTACGACCCCGCTACCGGCAGGTTCCACTGACCCTCATTGTGTGCACTGTTCGGCCCCTGTGGCACTTACTCAGTCGGAGCCTTTGCTAAGAGGGGCCCAGGGGGAGCCACCTGCTAACACTGTTCAGGTGACGGGGACGGAGTTTGCAAAAGTCTCTGAGACTATGGCTAAGATACTAGAAGCCTTGCAGTCCAGGCCGGTATCTCAGCACAGGGACTCTGTTGAATCTTTGTTCCCTGGCCCACCTCAGCTGGACCAACAATGTCCTCCCGGGGTATCTCATGGATCCCAGGCTGAGGGTTCTGACTTAGACCCCAGCCCCAGACCGACTAAGCGAGCTCGCTTAGATTTTCCCTCGACATCATCATATTGTGCAGGGTCTCAGAGGGGGGAATCTCTGGTTGATGATGCGGAGACAGCTGATCAGGATTCTGATCCTGAGGCCGCTCTCAATCTTGATACTCCGGACGGGGACGCCATAGTGAACGACCTTATTGCGTCCATCAATCGTATGTTGGATATTTCTCCCTCAGCTCCTCCGGTGGAGGAGTCAGCTTCTCAGCAGGAGAAATTCCGTTTCAGGTTTCCCAAGCGTACACAGAGTATGTTTCTGGACCACTCTGATTTCAGAGAGGCAGTCCAGAATCACCATGCTTGTCCAGATAAGCGTTTTTCTAAGCGCCTTAAGGATACACGTTATCCTTTTCCCCCTGACGTGGTCAAAAGTTGGGCTCAGTGTCCCAAAGTGGATCCTCCAATCTCCAGACTGGCAGCTAGATCCATACTTGCAGTGGAAGATGGGGCTTCACTCAAAGATGCCACTGACAGGCAGATGGAAATCTGGTTGAAATCCATCTATGAAGCTATCGGCGCTTCTTTTGCCCCAGCGTTCGCAGCCGTATGGGCGCTACAAGCTATCTCAGCAGGTCAAGCGCAAATTGACGCAGCCACACGCACGTCCGCGCCACAGGTGGCGTCCATAACCACTCAGACGTCGGCATTTGCGTCTTACGCTATTAATGCTGTCCTGGACTCTGCGAGCCGTACGGCGGTTGCAGCCGCCAATTCGGTGGTACTCCGCAGGGCCTTGTGGCTATGGGAATGGAAGGCAGATTCTGTTTCCAAAAAGCGCTTAACCAGTTTGCCAATTTCTGGCGACCGATTGTTTGGCGAGCGTTTGGATGAAATCATCAAACAATCCAAGGGAAAGGATACATCCTTACCCCAGCCCAAACCGAACATACCCCAACAGAGGAAGGGGCAGTCGAGGTTTCGGTCCTTTCGGGGCGCGGGCAGGTCCCAATTCTCCTCGTCCAAAAGGCCTCAGAAAGATCAAAGGAACTCTGACGCATGGCGGTCTAAGTCACGTCCTAAAAAGGCCACCGGAGGTGCCGCTACCAAAGCGGCTTCCTCATGACTTTCGGCCTCCTCACTCCGCATCTTCGGTCGGTGGCAGGCTCTCCCGCTTTTGCGACGCCTGGCTGCCACGGGTAAAAGACCGTTGGGTGAGAGACATTCTGTCTCACGGTTACAAGATAGAGTTCACCTCTCGTCCCCCGACTCGATTCTTCAGGTCATCCCCGCCTCCCGAGCGAGCCGAGGCTCTTCTGCAGGCGCTGGGCACTCTGAAGGCAGAAGGAGTGGTGGTCCCTGTTCCTCTTCAGCAACAGGGCCACGGTTTTTACTCCAACTTGTTTGTGGTCCCAAAGAAGGACGGGTCTTTCCGTCCTGTCCTGGACCTGAAACTTCTCAACAAACACGTAACGACCAGGCGGTTCCGGATGGAATCCCTCCGCTCCGTCATCGCCTCAATGTCCCAAGGAGATTTCCTTGCATCGATCGATATCAAAGATGCTTATCTCCACGTACCGATTGCTCCAGAGCACCAGCGCTTCTTGCGCTTCGCCATAGAAAACGAACACCTGCAGTTCTTGGCACTGCCGTTCGGCCTGGCAACAGCCCCACGGGTTTTCACCAAGGTTATGGCTACTGTAGTAGCGGTCCTCCACTCTCAGGGTCACTCGGTGATCCCTTACTTGGACGATCTCCTGATCAAGGCACCCTCTCAAGAGGCATGCCAACACAGCCTCGACGCTATCCTGGAGACTCTCCAGAGTTTCGGGTGGATCATCAATTTTCCAAAGTCAAATCTGACACCGGCCCAATCGCTCACATACCTTGGCTTGGAGTTTCATACCCTCTCAGCGATAGTGAAGCTTCCGCTGATCAAGCAGCGGTCACTACAGACAGGGGTACAATCTCTCCTTCAAGGCCAGTCACACCCCTTGAGGCGCCTCATGCACTTCCTGGGGAAGATGGTGGCAGCAATGGAGGCAGTTCCTTTCGCGCAGTTTCACCTGCGTCCTCTTCAATGGGACATCCTACGCAAATGGGACAGGAAGCCGACGTCCCTCGACAGGAACGTCTCCCTCTCTCAGACAACCAAAGCTTCCCTTCGGTGGTGGCTTCTTCCCACTTCATTATCGAAGGGGAAATCCTTCCTACCCCCATCCTGGGAGGTGGTCACGACGGACGCGAGTCTGTCAGGGTGGGGAGCGGTTTTTCTCCACCACAGGGCTCAGGGTACGTGGACCCAGCAAGAGTCCTCGCTTCAGATCAATGTTCTGGAAATACGGGCAGTGTATCTTGCCCTGAAAGCGTTCCAGCAGTGGCTGGAAGGCAAGCAGTTCAGAATTCAGTCGGACAATTCCACAGCGGTGGCATACATCAACCACCAAGGCGGCACACGCAGTCGGCAAGCCTTCCAGGAAGTCCGGCGGATTTTGATGTGGGTGGAAGCCACGGCCTCCACCATCTCTGCAGTTCACATTCCAGGCGTGGAAAACTGGGAAGCAGATTATCTCAGTCGCCAGGGCATGGACGCAGGGGAATGGTCCCTTCACCCGGACGTGTTTCAGGAGATCTGTTGCCGCTGGGGGGTGCCGGACGTCGACCTCATGGCGTCCCGGCACAACAAGGTACCGACGTTCATGGCACGGTCTCAAGATCCCAGAGCTCTGGCGGCAGACGCCTTAGTTCAGGATTGGTCGCAGTTTCAGCTCCCTTATGTGTTTCCTCCGCTGGCACTGTTGCCCAGAGTGTTACGCAAGATCAGGGCCGACTGCCGCCGCGTCATCCTCGTCGCTCCAGACTGGCCGAGGCGGTCGTGGTACCCGGATCTGTGGCATCTCACGGTCGGCCAACCGTGGGCACTACCAGACCGACCAGACTTGCTATCTCAAGGGCCGTTTTTCCATCTGAATTCTGCGGCCCTCAACCTGACTGTGTGGCCATTGAGTCCTGGATCCTAGCGTCTTCAGGGTTATCTCAATATGTCATTGCCACTATGAGACAGGCTAGGAAACCAACGTCCGCCAAGATCTACCACAGGACGTGGAAAATTTTCCTGTCGTGGTGCTCTGCTCAGGGTTTTTCTCCCTGGCCTTTTGCCTTGCCCACTTTTCTGTCCTTCCTTCAATCTGGACTGGAAAAGGGTTTGTCGCTCGGCTCCCTTAAGGGACAAGTCTCAGCGCTCTCTGTGTTTTTCCAGAAGCGCCTAGCCAGACTTCCACAGGTACGCACGTTCCTGCAGGGGGTTTGTCACATCGTTCCTCCTTACAAGCGGCCGTTAGAACCCTGGGATCTGAACAGGGTGCTGCTGGTTCTTCAGAAACCACCATTCGAGCCAATGAGAGATATTTCTCTCTCACGCCTTTCGCAGAAAGTGGTTTTTCTAGTAGCAGTCACTTCACTTCGGAGAGTGTCTGAGCTAGCAGCGCTGTCATGCAAAGCCCCTTTCCTGGTTTTTCACCAGGACAAGGTGGTTCTGCGTCCGGTTCCGGAATTTCTCCCTAAGGTGGTATCCCCCTTTCATCTCAATCAGGATATCTCCTTACCTTCTTTTTGTCCTCATCCAGTTCACCAATGTGAAAAGGATTTGCACTTGTTAGATCTGGTGAGAGCACTCAGACTCTACATTTCTCGTACGGCGCCGCTCGGATGCACTCTTTGTCCTTGTCGCTGGCCATCGTAAAGGGTCACAGGCTTCCAAATCAACCTTGGCTCGGTGGATCAAGGAGCCAATTCTCGAAGCCTACCGTTCGGCTGGGCTTCCGGTTCCCTCAGGGCTGAAGGTCCATTCTACCAGAGCCGTGGGCGCGTCCTGGGCTTTGAGGCACCAGGCTACGGCTCAGCAGGTGTGTCAGGCGGCTACCTGGTCGAGCCTGCACACTTTCACGAAACACTATCAGGTGCATACCTATGCTTCGGCGGATGCCAGCCTAGGTAGAAGAGTCCTTCAGGCGGCGGTTGCCCACCTGTAGGAAGAGGCCGTTTTACGGCTCTCTTACGAGGTATTATTTTACCCACCCAGGGACTGCTTTTGGACGTCCCAATTGTCTGGGTCTCCCAATGGAGCGACAAAGAAGGGAATTTTGTTTACTTACCGTAAATTCCTTTTCTTCTAGCTCCAATTGGGAGACCCAGCGCCCGCCCCTGTTTTTTTGTGTACACATGTTGTTCATGTTGAATGGTTTCAGTTCTCCGATATTCCTTCGGATTGAAGTTACTTTAAACCAGTTTATAATTCTTTTTCCTCCTTCTTGCTTTTGCACCAAAACTGAGGAGCCCGTGGGAGCACGGGGGGTGTATAGGCAGAAGGGGAGGGGCTTAACACTTTTAAGTGTAATACTTTGTGCGGCCTCCGGAGGCATAGCCTATACACCCAATTGTCTGGGTCTCCCAATTGGAGCTAGAAGAAAAGGAATTTACGGTAAGTAAACAAAATTCCCTTCTTTTCCCCAAAAAATATTGAAAAAATCCTGGATGTCAGAATTTGCCACAAAATTCTCTTCAAATTTAGTACATTTCTTAGTTTTAGTTGTTTTTTTTGTTTTTTTTTTTTGATCTTCGGGTTTTTAACCAAATTTAAAGTTAAAATTACTATTAAATCACATCAGTGTATTCCATATATACAATGCAAAAAAATGTAAGTTTCAAAGAGAAGAGCTTTCATAGTAAGTGAATGAAACTAGCATCAGCATGCTGCAAGCTGTACGCGTGGGCTCGGACATGGGCGGGCTTGTTTATTCTTGGCCTGTTCACACTTCTTCATCTCAGTTTGCCTTAGCTCGTTGTTATTCAACCGTGTGTCCCAAGATTATGGCTCAGCGGAAGTGTAAGTCACCTGACCGTTTCTGTTACATTTGTGGGGAATATACAGGGTTGACGCAACAGCTGACTATTACAGACTTTGTGAAATAAGTATACTTCACATACTAAAGCTTTGAGCTCAAGATAAAGCTCATAAAGCCTCATAGTGTGCAAATGGTGTGCTTAGGACCTCTTGAAACTGGTTCAAGGGTAAGAAAAAAGCTTTCCGTTATGGGATTCCTATGGTATGGCGAGAGAAAAAGAACCATAGTGACAGTTGTTACTTTTGTTCATGCGATGTGAAGGGTATTATTCAGATTGTAAGCCTGCCATGTCATACCCATTCTTCACTTAGCAATTCACCCCCTGCCACTGATCTCTTTGGCAGGGGGTGGGTACTGATCTCTTTGGCAGGGGGTGGGTACTGATCTCTTTGGCAGGGGGTGGGTACTGATCTCTTTGGCAGGGGGTGGGTACTGATATCTGTGGCAGGGGGTGGGTACTGATATCAGTACCCACCCCCTGCCACAGATATCAGTACCCACCCCCTGCCACAGATATCAGTACCCACCCCCTGCCACAGATATCAGTACCCAAGCTACCTTGGGAGAGAGAACTAGCTCCAATGAAGGTGGATTATACCTAAACCAGGAGTTGAATCAAGTTCTGACTTTGAAGATGATATAAGACCAAAATCTTTTGCCCAGGAGGAGATGAATGATTTGGTAAGACTTGAATCTTCCCAAAGAGGCCGCTGAGTTATTTGGATCAAGGCTCAAAAGCTGGAATTTACTGTTGCCAGGAGTGTCTTTTTCATGAGTCAGACATCGTAAAAAGGAGTTGGTTCCTTGCATTGCCCAGGAAGACAAGTTGGTTTCTTGCATCAATGTCAAAGGTTTCATGGGTCAATTCAATATGATTCAGCGCAATGGCGTCTTTTTATAGATTCCTCAAAAAGAAGTCTCCAAGCTGTTTTACTCCACAACGGTGGTTTTTATGCTTCCATAGCTGGAATTCATTCCGTACACCTCAAGGAAACCTACAAGAACTTGGAATTGGTTCTCCGTAAACCTTACATATGAAGAGCACGGTTGGCAAGTATGCATGCTGCTCTGGCACAATCTGGGTATAGGTATACCAAATACCCTTGTTTTCTGTGTCTATGGGATAATTGAGACCGACAAAATCACGGGACCTAGAAGAGTTGGCAGCCGAGGGTGCTCACAGTGAAAAATGTCCCCTGAGAAACTTTGGTACCTCTCCATAAAGTTCTTCTAGCACCTCTCCGCATAAAATTGGGATTGAAGAAGCAATTTGTAAAATCCCTTCCAAGACATGGAGAATGCTTCAAATACTCAGTCACCAAGTTCCCTTGCCTCTCGGAGGTAAAACTAAAGGAAGGCGTGTACGTCGGACAATACATTAGAAGGATAATAGCTGACCAAGAGCTTATCAGTACCATAACAGGTCCTCAAAAAAAAAAAAAAAAAAGTGGATTGCATTTAAAGAGGTCATAGAGTAATGCGGGCGTCACACGATACGATCTATCATGCGATTGCACGATTGATCGTACCCGCCCCTGACATTTGTGCGTTACGGGCAATTAGTTGCCCGTGGCGCACAAAGTCGTTAAACCGCCATCAAACGTACTTACCTGCTGAGCGACGTCGCTGTGGGTGGCGAACATCCACTTCCTGAAGGGGGAGGGACGTTCGGCGTCACAGCAACGTCACACAGCGGCCGGCCAATAGAAGCGGAGGGGCGGAGATGAGCAGGACATAACATCCTGCCCACCTCCTTCCTTCCGCGGCTCCCGCTGGCGATGCAGGTAAGCTGTGTTCATCGTTCCCGGTGTGCACACGGGGCATGTGCTGCCCCGGGTACGAACAACCGACGCAAAGAAAAATAAACGACTGTTTAAAAATAAGCGACATGTCAACAATACACGATTTGTGAAAATTCTGCGTCGCTCGTAGGTGTCACACGAGACGACGTCGTAAACTATGCCGGATTTGCGTCACGTGACCCCCGACGACATATCGCACGATAGATTGTCTTGTGTGACGCCCGCATTAGGCAATAACAAAGATCCTGACTTTAAAAAGATGGTTGTGCGAATACTGAGGATTTCAAGCTTTAGGTGTCTGAGATGAAAGTGGATTTCCTCCATTCCCACCTTGGCAACATTGCTGAAAACGTGGGAGCTGTGAGTGAAGAGTAATATGAACAATTCCACCAGGACATTAAAGAGATGGAAAGAAGATACCGGGGAAGATGGAGCGTTACAATGATGGGAGACTACAAGAAGATACCGGGGAAGATGGAGCATTACAATGATGGGAGACTACAAGAAGATACCGGAGAAGATGAAGCATTACAATGATGGGAGACTACAAGAAGATACCAGGGAAGATGGAGCATTACAATGATGGCAGACTACAAGAAGACACCGGGGAAGATGGAGCATTACAATGATGGCAGACTACAAGAAGACACCGGGGAAGATGGAGCATTACAATGATGGGAGACTACAAGAAGATACCGGGGAAGATGGAGCATTACAATGATGGCAGACTACAAGAAGATACCAGGGGAGATGGAACATTACAATGATGGCAGACTACAAGAAGATACCAGGGAAGATGGAGCATTACAATGATGGCAGAATACAAGAAGATACCGGAGAAGATGAAGCATTACAATGATGGCAGACTACAAGAAGATACTGGGGAAGATGGAGCATTACAATGATGGCAGACTACAAGAAGATACCAGGGAAGATGGAGCATTACAATGATGGCAGAATACAAGAAGATACCAGGTAAGATGGAGCGTTACAATGATGGCAGACTACAAGAAGACACCGGGGAAGATGGAGCATTACAATGATGGCAGAATACAAGAAGATACCAGGGAAGATGGAGCGTTACAATGATGGCAGACCTACAAGAAGATACCAGGGAAGATGGAACATTACAATGATAGCAGACTACAAAAAGATACCAGGGAAGATGGAGCATTACAATGATGGCAGACTACAAGAAGATACCAGGGAAGATGGAGCGTTACAATGATGGCAGAATACAAGAAGATACCGGAGAAGATGAAGCATTACAATGATGGCAGACTACAAGAAGATACCGGGGAAGATGGAGCATTACAATGATGGCAGACTACAAGAAGATACCGGGGAAGATGGAGCATTACAATGATGGCAGACTACAAGAAGATACCAGGGAAGATGGAGCGTTACAATGATGGCAGAATACAAGAAGATACCAGGTAAGATGGAGCGTTACAATGATGACAGACTACAAGAAGATACCAGGGAAGATGGAGCATTACAATGATGGCAGACTACAAGAAGATACCAGGGAAGATGGAGCGTTACAATGATGGCAGACTACAAGAAGATACCAGGGAAGATGGAGCATTACAATGATGGCAGAATACAAGAAGATACCAGGTAAGATGGAGCGTTACAATGATGACAGATTACTGTTGGACGCTTCAGAGAGACTTTCCACAAGAGGAGCCTCACAGGGAAGAAGAATCTATTTTACTGTGTTGGTGGCTCACTCTAGTTTAAAAAAAATAAATAAATAAATTATGAAAAATGTATAATTTGTATAAATATTTTCTTTTTATTTTGAGGAATTGCCTCATTTAATAAAGTTACCTAAATTGTCCAAAAAGCGTGACGTGCTATGACAAAACTGAGGTCATGTTTGGATTCGGCGCACCCAGAAACAAAGATTATGTGGAATAACCAAAACCGCTCTAGAGAATTTTTTTGCAGACCTGTTATTTATCAGACATTGCCTTTTAGTGCCATCTCCCACTATTTATCGGACGTCGCTGTCACACTCTGACGTACACTTTAACACTGGCGGGCCCTAGCGCTAGTGAGCGGGAAGATGGGCACCTCCTCACTTACCTGCCGCTGTACCCTGCACTCCTAGCCAGTCCCTATACAGGTTCCTCACCTGTCGCCGAGCCTGAAGCCCTGAGTGACCCTACAATAGTCCGACTAGGCAGTGGACAGACTCTAGCCCCACCGCTGCACTGAAATAACACAGCAGGGAAGGAAGACCGGGGGAAAAACACCACAACAGAGACTGCTGCAGTCAGAACCGACACTGCAGCCACACCAGCAACTCCAAGAGAGGGCATCAGCAGCTCCTTCCTCCTCCAAGACCAGAATCCTAAAGAATCAAGAATAAGCGGCCCCTTTGCTGGAAGTAGAAGGCATATAAAGGGACTGGGAGCGGTCCAAACCGGAAACACCTGACCAGGAGTCTGAGGCTGTTGTAAAGCAAAATGACATTAATCCTCTCTATGCCAAAGGAAAGAACCACATTTAAATATCAGTCTCGTGAGACCTGGACCCAGAACCTGTCACTAATATCTTACAGCACAGAGATGGCCGTGACAATCGCCTATTGCTGCAGTCTCCCCTTATCGGACGTCACCTATTGCTGTCGCCTCTACCATTTCCGGTCAGCCTGATCTCCACCATAATTTCATAGTTTTAAGGTTGAAGGTAGACACAAATCCATGGAGTTCACCCTGTAATCCACCATGATGATTCAGAGGCTGATGCCAATAGCCCCATATTAGGGGAAAATTCCTTCCCGACTCCACATCCGGCAATCAGACGGGATCCATGGATCATCATCCATCACTGAAATCTATTGCACATAACCGGTAATAATATAGAAAGGCGTCCAGGCCTCCATGTACTACTGTAGTGAAGCAACCATTATCGCATCATGTGGCAGAGAGGTCCATAATCCCACTGCTCTTACGGTGAAGGGTTACCTTCTGTGATTATGGTTAATCCTTCTTTCCTGTAGATGTAGTGGATGCCTCCGTGCCCTGTTGCAGGCCTAGGTGTACTGATCACTATACAGATCTCAGTACTGTCCCCTCATATATTTCTACATTGTAGTAAGATCACCCCTAACCTTCGCGGTCCTCTGCTGTCTCCCATTCCCTTGGTCGCTCTTTTCTAGTCCAGCTCTGTCCTTTCTTATACACAGGCAATTAGTGCTGGGCACAGTATTCTATGTGTGGTCGTACGAGTGACTTAGAGGTAATACTATGTTCTTCTCAAGAGCATCGCTGCCTCATTATTTTTATATTATATATTTATTTTTTTATACTTTTTTATTCCACCCATTATTTTAATTACATTGGCAGCAGCTGCCTGACACTGGTCAGTAATGTTTAAAGGGACTATCGCCAGGTTTTTGCTGTATAATCTCATGATGTCCTGCTTTTGGAGTCAACACCGAGATTTTCGCCATGCTTCTCTTCACTTTGTGTGCTGTTCAGTACCTGCCATGTTTGTTTCAGCTTCAGAAGATTATCATTGCTGGATTAGGTCACCTAGAGGTCAGTTCCTATGGCCCGCCCCCCGCTGTGATTAGCAGCTCACTGTCTAGTTTAGTGATCAGACCTCATAGCCGATGGTCTGTACAATGCCTTCCTTCCCCGAGTACCCAGAAGTCTGCACATGGCTGCCAACACCAGAGAATCCTGACCGTGTGCATTATACAGTGATCACAGATTTGTAGCCCAAGGTCTGCACGATGCCTTCCTTTCCCGAGCACCCAGAAGTCGGGACTTTCACCCGGTGTTTTACCATTTCGTACATAGTGGATAGTTATTTCCTCTGTCCAAATGCATGACCCTTCATGGATTTACGTTTATTGACATGGTCCTCCTGTGCTGGACCTGTAAGTTTCTGTTCCCAATTTATATCGGGGGAGCTGAAGTCCCCCATGACAATGCCTTCCCCCTGATTTGCTCCTCTTGTATTTGCTTTTGAGGATATTTTCTGCCTCTTCCATTTATGTTTGGAGACTTGTAGCAAACCCGTATCAGTATTTAATTATTCTTCCCCTTATCCCCACCCGTAGGTACTCTACATCACTGGCCTCACGTATACTCTGGAACGAACATACAAATAAAAGGCCCAGTCATGGCTATCGTCCGGCCTCGCTCGCTTGGCGTTGGGCCTCGCTCGCTTGGTGTCAGCCTCGTCTCCCACATGAGGAACCCAAGGCTTCTAATTCTATTCAGTACATAAAGTTCGAGGGTCCAGATCATCAGAAGCGTCGGATCTTTCCGGTTACTTACTGAATGGGAGTGAAAGGTGTTCTTACCATCAACCTCAAAATGTAAATTCCCCTTTCAAGAAGATACTTTGGCCATATGGAGTAAAGCCCCCAAAATTTATGCAGCTATTTACAAAGACTCTAAGAAACCATTACTGCCCTTTTGATGATATGGGGACATTAAAAGACCCCTCTGGGAAGGTGGTGGGTCTTATAAAGAGGGCCTAGGTGTCTCCAGCAGGGTTTTGATACTGGTCACCTGTACGGGCAGGACCCTGGTGATGTGGCTAGATGGTGTGGATAGCTCCTTTCCCTATGTTCTAGATGGCAGACTCCTCAGCGGATACTGTCCGGTTGGCAGACATATCTCTGTGCCATGAGAATCCGGTGCAATATGCTCTGTGCTTGTCAGGGAATATCCGGTCCAAGTCTGGGCTGTGCTCCATGCCCTGGCAAAATGAATATCTGTTTGGGTCTGTGTTAGCTGATATGCTAGAAAAACCATGCGATAATCAGAAAGGCTTCCCTAATTTTAGTCTTACCCTCATATAAAAGAGGCTTTGAGCAGAGGAGATCTAATTGAAGACCCCCTGCATATGTGGGACTAGAGGGAGAAGAGTAGGGGCTTCATATTTGGAGGTCCCTCCTTTGAAAACACAAACCCTGCCAGTGCTGCCTTATCCCAGGTGGGAGGGAGGTTGTGATTTTTTATTTTGGGGTTTTTTATTTTTTTCCTGCCTCGTCTCAATTTCATCCATCAGATGGGTTCTCTAAAGTTATAGTTCCTCACGTCTCCCGCACAGAACTTTCTGGTGACGAGGGTCCAGAAGTTTCTGCGGAAATAGCTTGTCCCAGAAAGAGATGTCTTAAAGCTAGTAGAAAACTCATTTCTGATGGATGTCTGAAAGCAAGAATATGGATGGGCTACAGAACAATTATAAACCTAAAAACTCTGAACCGGTTCTTCAGAGTCAAAACATTCAAGGTGGAATCCCTATGACCATAAACCTACTCTGTCCAGACTGCTACATGACAGCTTTGGATGTAAAAGACCTCTATAGGAGGGAAATCTGGCACTTGCAGGTCCTTCCCTTTTTGTAATATTTGTGGCTCCTCGGGTATTTCCAAAGATGGTATCCAAGATGTCTTACTGTCGACAAAGAGATACACAAGTGATGGCTGGCAGATCCCACCAACTCTGCAGACATCAGAGCCACTTGACGCACTTGGGTTGGATAATCTAGAGAAATCAAGACTCAAGCCTGAAAGGCTCCAGATTTTCTTAGACCTTCTCCTGGATTCAGTCAGTTGTTTTCTTCCAGAAGGTAAAAAAAAAAAAAGGTATTTTCCCAGGTATCACTCAAAACTGATGGCCAATCCACTCAGGACTCCGAGGAGATGGCCTTGGCTTCGAAGCATGCTCACGTATTATCTGGGAACACCTGCCAAAGAAAAGCCAAACTGAATCTTTCCACAACCGCCATCCACTCTCCCTGGTGGCAGAGAACATGTACAGATCAGATGTCATGGATTATACCATAGCCAGGGCCAAGTAATGGGGTGCACATTTAGGGAACTTCTTTGTCTGGGGTCTGTGGTCAGGAGAGAAGAGGTCCAGCTGTTCCAATCTAACGGAGCTGTTGTCAGTGACATTGGCAGTACAAGATTTCCAATTTGCTATCGCAAGAGCCAATTTTTAAATCTCTGGTCTCAATCTTACAGTTTGACAGCCTGGGATCTTGAGAAGGAACTGCTAGAGAGGGTTTTTGCCTAATCTGGTCTCAAGATTACAGACAAGCAGGAAGGCGATGACAAGTTTATGGCAGAACATGGCAGCAATTTCTAATTAGTTCAGCATCTAGTAAGGAGGAAGGTGTTCCCGTTAGATCATTCTAGAACTTCTCCAGAATGACTTTAGACAGTGGTTACCTACAAGTACTCAAACTCCAGGTATCAGCACTGGGTGCTTTATACAAATGCGATCTCTCAACTAATTGTTGGATTTCAAGGTTCATAAAAGCAAGTTTTAGGCCCAGGCCAATGTCTTCCCCCCAATTGCCGTCCTGGGATTTGAACCTAGTGTCACAGCATTATCTGAAGCCCATCAGTTGATCCTGCATTTACACAAATACTTGGAAGACAGAGTAGTGTTAAAACCGGATCTGACCTACATCCCCAAGGTGGCCTCCAGATTCCACTGAAATCAGGAAATCGTCCTTCCCCTTCTGCGTGAATCCTAGGACCTACTAAGGAAAGAGTTCCGTAATCTAGATGTCAAGAAGAGTCTCGAGTTAGATTTCAACCTCCAAAAAACATGGCGGAGATGTTCATCACTTCTTGTGTCCTTCCAGAGGTCTCCAGGAGGGGTCGATTCTGTGATCTGGCTGTTCCAGGGGGCCTGACGGCTCGTTCTTCTAGGGCTTTTTCGACTAACTAGGTGTGAAGCTTGTCTATTGAGCAAATTTTGTAAAGCTGTGACATGTCTACTAGCACTACGGGTTGGACTTGAGGTCCTCTGCTGACTTCTGCTTTGGGGGAACCGTTTTTACAAGCAATGTTCCTCCCGGAGTGTTCTCTGCTCTCTCTCTCTGCGGCACTGTCATGGGTGAAGGGAAAGGATGGCAAAGGGTGGGTCACATTCCGTTCCTTGTGGGTGTCGGAATTGCAAGATGTCACAGTAAATAAGAGGGGCGTCCTCTCCTACTCTGTAAGTACTAATGTAATTGGAGAGGCCCTGACCTTTTTTTACTTTTAACCAGGGCTGTGGAGTCGGAGTCGGAGTCGTGGAGTCGGAGTCGGAGTCGGAGCTCATTTTGGTGGAGTCGGAGTTGGAGTCGGTATAAAATGCACCGACTCCGACTCCTAAAATATATAATAAATTGGGGACAGGAGTGCAATGCAGAATGTGCTGAATATTTTACTAAATAACAACATTTAGTATAATGCTTATATTTAAGTGAAAAATTTATTGTAGTACAATGTGAACATCAGACATTTAATTGTTTTTATGATACAATAATCAAGATATTTGGATAGAACATAAAATATTTATTGGAATACAACTTTAGAACACAAAAAAACTAATAAATTGTAAATATGTAATATATATAATATATATATATATATATACAGTATATACACACACACAAGATATATATGTAATCTACTGTATATTACATAGTGTATTACATATTTACAATTTATTACAGTTTTTTGTGTTCTAAAGTTGTATTCCAATAAATATATTTTATGTTCTATCCAAATATCTTGATTATTGTATCATAAAAATTATTAAATGTCTGATGTTCACATACACATATTCATGTACTACAATAAATTTTTCACCTAACTATAAGCAATATATGTAGGAGCCGGAGTCGGAGCCGGAGTCGGAGCCGGAGTCGGAGTCGGTGCAAGAGAATTTGAGGAGTCGGAGTCTGAGTCGGAGTCGAAGGTTTGGCTTACCGACTCCACAGCCCTGCTTTTAACCCCTTCAGCCCCCGGGCACTTTCCGTTTTTGTTTTTTGCTCCCCTTCTTCCGAAAGGCGTAACTTTTTTATTTTTCCATCAATCTTGCCATATGAGGGCTTGTTTTTTGCGGGACGAGTTGTACTTTTAAATGAAACCATAAGTTTTACCATATAGTGTACTGGAAAACGGCAAAAAAATTCCAAGTGCGGAAAAATTGCAAAAAACGTGGGATTGTACAATAGTTTTTGGGATATTTTATTCACAGTGTTCACTATATGGTAAAACTGATGTGTGGGTATGATGCCTCAGGTCGGTGCGAGTTTGTAGACACCAAACATGTATAGGTTTACTTGTATCTAAGGGGTTAAAAAAAATTCACAAGCTTGTCCAAAAAACGTGGCTCACTTTTTGCGCCATTTTCCAAAACCCGTAGCGTTCTAATTTTTCAGGATCTGAGGCTCAGTGATGGCTTATTTTTTGCGTCTCGACCTGACGTTCTTAACGGTACCATTTTTGCGCAGATGCTACGTTTTGATCGCCTGTTATTGCATTTTGTGCAAAATTTGCGGCGACCAAAAAATGTAATTTTGGCGTTTGGAATTTTTTTGCCGCTACGCCGATTACTGATCAGATTCATTGATTTTATATTTTGATAGATCGGGCATTTCTGAACGTGGCGATACCAAATATGTGTATTTTTTATTTTTTTAACCCTTTAATTTTCAATGGGGTGAAAGGGGGGTGATTTGAACTTTTAGGTTTTTTTTTTAATTTTTTAAAACTTTTTTTTTTTTTACATTTTTTTTTTTTTTTATATATTTTACTAGTCCCCCTAGGGGGCTATTGCGATCAGCAATCCGATCGCTCTGCACTATCTGCAGATCTCAGCTACAGAGCTGAGAACTGCAGATTTGCTGCTTCACTTTCAATGCCGGCTGTATTCCGTCATTGAGAGGAAGTGACTCATGTTAGCTACAGGCGTCATCACATGACCCTGTGCTACCATGGCAACCGCCGAAAGTCACGTGATCATGTCACGTGACTTCCGGTGGGGGCGGGGTAAGTCACTGTCATGGCGGCGCCCATATACATATCGCTGCCAAGACTTTGGCAGCGAAATGTAAGGGGTTAATGGCCGCGGGTGGAAGCGATTCCACCCGCGGCTAGCAGGCACACATATCAGCTGTTGATAACAGCTGATATGTGCGCGTCTCGCCGCCGCCTGCTGGCGGCAGGGGGCGGGGCTTACCGGCACACGATCCATGACGTATCTAGTACGTCATGGGTCGTTAAGGGGTTAAAACCATCTTTTATTCAAATTTTTAAACCTAACAAAAAAAATTAAACAGTCAATTCCATGGTCAAATAGTAAACATCAGCATACACAAGATTGATTTGTTCGTCAATGCAACTGTAAACCTTGCAAAGCAAGAAAAAATAAAAGGTAGTATCACAAACTAAGTGAGTGTGAACCCTTCCTCAATTATGTTCTTTCTATGGTGTCGACTACCATCTCCATATGGTACATGCGAAGTGTCTAATGATGGTCCCAAAAACCCCAACGTCCCTCCCAGGTCTTCCAGACAATACCATTCTGTATGGCGGAAAGGGCTAATTATTTTCAGGATTTCCTGAGGACTATAATGAAAACCAATTAATTTTTTCCACAGCGGAAACTTTTGCTGTTGACTTTTCTTTACTCCTTTCTGCTTCTATCAGTTCCAGTCCCAATAGATGTTTCATCTGAGATATTATTGCTCCCATCGATGGAGTGTTTGGTTTAAGCCACTCACTAAACAAAGCCCGAAGAGCCACCACTAAAAATGTGTGGATGTTTCTAGGAATCTTTACTTTGTGTATCATACTCTGAGATTCAGATTCGGGGGCGTAATTGGTGGAAGAGCAGAGCCTGTGGTGTTTGTGGAAGTTTCGTTCCCCAACATGCTTGAATCTGGTCCCTTACTCGCTTCCAATATGTAGTTACTCCTGTGCACTCCCACACCCCATGCCACAGATTCGTAACGGGCTCCCAACACTTAGGACACGCTGTAATCCGGCCAGGGCAGCTATGGGAATGTGGGATGTTAAAGCCATACTGCGCTGTGTGCATGAGCTTGAAGTCTCCCTCCATCTCTCACACAAGATGGATTTTCTCACCCGTTCCCACCCTTGTATTATTGTCTTTGCTATCTCCTAATCTCCTGTCCACCTCTCCCATGTCCTGAACATTTCGCTCTGTTTTAATTTAACAAATTTGTGCCTCACGGTGCTGTACAATGAGGTGATACTCGCCATTTGGGTGCATGGGCCTATACTGTCATCTAAAGGCCACGTCTCACTAAGCAACATCGCTAGCAACATCGCTGCTGAGGCACGACTTTTGTGACGTAGCAGCGATGTTGCTAGTGATGTCGCTGTGTGTGACATCCAGCAACACCCTGGCCCCTGCTGTGAGGTCGCCGGTTGTTGCTGAATGTCCTGGCCCCTGCTGTGAGGTCGCCGGTTGTTGCTGAATGTCCTGGCCCCTGCTGTGAGGTCGCCGGTTGTTGCTGAATGTCCTGGCCCCTGCTGTGAGGTCGCTGGTTGTTGCTGAATGTCCTGGGACATTTTTTAGTTGTTGCTGTCCCGCTGTGAAGCGCACATCGCTGTGTGTGACAGCGACCGAGCAACAACTGAATGTGCAGGCAGCAGGAGCCGGCTTCTGCGGAGGCTGGTAACCACAGTAAACATCGGGTAACCAAGAAGCCCTTTCCTTGGTTACCCGATATTTACCTTCGTTACCAGCGTCCGCCGCTCTCACGCTGCCAGCGCCGGCTTCCTGCTCTCTGCACACGTAGCAGAGTACACATCAGGTAATTAACCCGATATGTACTGTGGCTAGGTGTGCAGGGAGCAAGCGCTAACCGGTGTGTGCTGGTAAACAAGGTAAATATCAGGTTGGTTACCCGATATTTACCTTAGTTACCAAGCGCAGCATCGCTTCCACGCGTCGCTGCTGGCTGGGGGCTGGTCACTGGTGAGATCTGCCTGTGTGACAGCTTACCAGCAACCCGTGTAGCCACGCTCTAGCGATCCCTGCCAGGTCAGGCTGCTGGTGGGATCGCTGGAGCGTCACTTAGTGTGACGGTACCTTAAGGCATGAGAGACAGATTCCCTCCAACTTTCTGAGTCTGGACTGACAAAAAGAATGAAGCTGCAGGACCTGCATGAAATGTTTCCCGTGTATCTTGAATTTGTCCCTAATTTCTTGTGGAGACATCCACCGTTTTTGCTCCCGGCACATAATGGACCCCGCTGTCTGCACTGATCACAGCTCTGATCAATGACCCTCTTAATTTCAGCTTCCTGGGGGAACTCGGGGTGACTAAATATTGGCATATGTTTGGAAACCAGAAAGGGAAGCTGAAAGGCCTTCCTCACTATCCTCCAACATACTAGTGTGATCCTCCTTTTCTTTATCGTTCCTTATGGGAGACCCAAACCATGGGTGTATGCTACTGCCCCCGGAGGACACACAAAGTTACTACACTCAAAAACTTGTAGCTCCTCCCTCCTAGCATATACACCCCCTGCTAGCCAGATCTAGCCAGTTTTTTGCTTTGTGTCAGGAGGATCACACACACACATGCATTCTCTTTTGATTTTTCATTTTTTCTAAAGATTTGGAAGAAAAGCGGGTCCACTGGACTCCCGGCATGTCCCTTCTCACCCCCCTGGCGGCGGTGCTGTTAAGGTTGACTTCAGGGCAGGATCCCTTCATGCCGCGCTCCTTCACCATCCCTTAGGGGCTCTGGCTTGAAGTTGGAGCCAACACGGTTCTCACTGCCTTGCAGGAGACCGGCCTCCATCCGCAGCCCTTGTGCAGGACCCTGCTGGAAGGAGCACTGGACCCCCACCCCACCAGGGACTGGGCCCTGCGTCTCAAAGCTAAGTATAGAGACGTTATTCAGAGGGTCCTTCTGCAATGTGGGGCACTTTTTATTGTGGGGGACAGTGATGCTTGATAATGCTGCTTTTACTGTGTTTCCGGCCGGTTCCACGGTTTTTTACTGGGAACCGCGCCGATGATGCCTGATTCTCGGCCGCATGTATAACTCTAGGCCCCGGCTTCAGCCGCGGCCTAGTTTCGTTTTCGTTCCCCTGCATGTCAGTCATGCAGGGGGACACTGCAGAGCCGCCCGCCGGCCGCTCTGCACAGGGGAGGACGCTCCTTTTTGAGGAGATGATTCCCTCCCCTGTACATCTCCTTCGCCCTCCGATTCCCGCTCCTGGGTTAACCCCCGCCCCCCCCCCCTCACTCTGGCGCCATTTTCTCAGCGTCTCAGTACTCTGGTCGGCGCTGGCTGCTCTGCAGTGCAGAGGGAGTGAATCTCTGGCTGGGGGTCCAGGCTTGGAATCCGGAGGGCACTCATATAGCGGCCTGATAAGTCACAACCTCTGGTTGTGCACTTTTATACACTATCAGGGCATTCTGAAGGAGTTAGTTCTTTATTATAGAACCTCCTCCTCAGCAGCATGTCTCACTCTAGGAGCAAAGCTCCAAGGCTGTACACTACATGCTCTGCATGTAACCTCATATTGCCTGAACCGACACTGTAACGGTTCTTATGTGGTGGATAGTGGCAAGATGCCTCAGCCGGGATTCTCCCCAGGCTGAACCTCTGTCTTGGGTATTCTAGCCATTCTAGACAGAGCCCCCCACCTCTGCAGCATGTCACAGAGCGAGACTGCAGGCTGTTTTTTATTATCCACTGCAGGTAGTCTCGTACGGCCTTACCGAGCTCATAACATGGGCGCTCATTCATGGTCCCTCCAGTCCGGTTTCGGTGGCTGACCCCCGTAGGAATCCTATTCCAGGGGTCGGCTGTCCCGGCATCTGCTGAGCATGCAGCCCCCTTCTCAGGGCGTTTTTCTGCTTCGCTCAGCAAAGCTCACAAGGGACTCTCCTTCTGGACTCAGACCCTGTCCTCCTGACAGGGAGACACAGGGTCCCCTGTCCTCCCCGTCCCGCAGCTCCGATTTACGAGCTGACTCGCTGGACGAGGAGGATGTCTCTACCACGGGCTCGGACGCTACTTGATGTACATTGATCCGTCCGTAGGTGGCGCAGATGCGAATGATTGGATTTCGTCCATTATTCTTGTACTGGACCTCCATCCGCCTGATCAGGGAAGTGTTCCCCGCTGGCAGAAATGCATCAGTATGCCTTTAACATGACGAGGAGTGTGTTCTTTAACCACTCCAGTTTTCAGCCTGCCGCGTCCAAGCCCACAGCCTATCCTGCAGACCCCACAGCGGAGTTCTGCTGCCTGTCTCCCCCTCCCATCTGAGGTGGTCTAGGAGTGTACTCATTCGCCAAGGGTAGCCACTCCGGTGTCTAGACTTCAACCCGGATAGTTGTATCAGTGGCTGACGGCACCTCTATATGGATCCCACAGTACATTAATTTTGTACTGGACCTCAATCCGCCGGTGTTGCCTTATCTAGGTGAACACAACGTGTGTTCCTTAACCTCTCCAGTTTTCAGGCCCCTGTGACCAAGCCCAGGGTCCGCTCTGACAGTCGCTTCCCATGAAGCGTGATTCTGAGGACTGGATTTCCCCTGTCCACCAATGGTGGTCAAGTAGTGGGCTCATTCACCTTAGGTGGCTCAGCCCGGGCCGTTATGTCAGTGGCTGATGGCTCCTCACTTACGGTTCTGCGGTCCGCCCGGTTGTCCTTTGGGCCAAGGGGGACGGCAGGAGCTTCGTTCTCCTCAGCTTACAGCAGTGCGGTTTTTTGTACCTTCTCTGCTTCTCTGGAGGAGATGCATTCTCTCACAGGGACTCTATGCCAAAACGGTTGCCTGAACTTCCAGACTCAGTTCTCTCATCCTATACCAGTTCTGCCATGCTGGACGCCGCACGGCGGTGATCTGGGCTACCTTCCTCGCTATCCGCAAGCTCCTGTGGCTTCGGATTTGGAAGGCAGATGCCTCCTATGGAGGTTCCCTGCTGGGCTCCCCCTTGGTGGGACCAGTTTCCTCGGAACCAACTGAGTGAGATTAAGGAAGCTCTTGGCGGGGAGTATTCTTCCTTGCCACAAACCTAAATCAGGGAACCTGTCCAGGACAGGAATCAGTTGAGGTTTCGGTGGTTTCCGTTCCTCCATCTGGTCGTCCTCTAGCTCAGCCTAGGTTCATAGAACCAAATAGCTCGAAGCTGCGTCTTCAGAAGGCCGCAGGAGATGCTGTCACTGAGTCAGCTTCCTCCGAGCTATTTAGCCACGCCAACAACCTCCTTGGTCGGTGGCAGGCTCTCTCCACGTGGCGACGTAGGGTTCTACCACGTCTCCGTTCAGTGGGGGCGAGATTATATCTCCCTTGGCTACAGGATGGACTTCTGTCCACCCGCCAAACAGATTTTCTCTGTCATCTCCTCCCTGCTCCAAGGCCGCCGCCTTCTCACAGGCCGTGGCATTTCTGGCAGGCCAATGGAGTAATGTACCGGTTCCCGTCTGGGAACGGTTCTGAGATTTTTGCTTAAATCTATTCCTAGTCCCCGAAGAGGGCGGTGCCTTCCGACCTGGATCTTTAGCTTTTCAAGCATAGCCAGGTGTGGCGTTTTCACATTGAGTCTTGGTTTTGTTCCGTGTGTTTTTTTTCACCGGATCAATCAAGACCCCAAGGAGATTCCCTAGCGACCATCGGCATCAGAGATGCCTATCGGCAGGAGTCAATCGCAGTTTCACACCAGCGTTGACTACGTTTTGACAATCGGAGTGGTCCAATCGTGGCTCTTCCCTTGGGGTTAGCCAAGGCCCCTCGAGTATTCTCATTGGGGCAGCTGTGATCAGGGTCCTGCCCCCCAAGGGGTTGGCAGTGATTTTTAGCCCTGGACGGCCTTCTTGTCGGGGTTTCATCCAGTGCTGACTCTTAGCAGAGTGCTTCGCTCACTCTCGCCACTCTGACCTATCGGGTGGCTTGTCTTCTGTCCAAGTCCACTCTGACTTCGAACCAGAGGTTCTCAGGGCGTCAATGGAAGCGGTTCCTTGCCCAGTTTTTCCTGCGTCCTGAGACTGGATGTTTTCCGCTGTACAAGCGAACTCACTCCTCCCACGGGGTGGTGACTTCGCCACTGACCAGGGGCTCGTTTCAGTGGTGGCTTCGGCCACTCTGTCTCAGGGGCGCTCCTTTTCTGGCCCGTTCCGGGTGATCCTCACCAGGATAGCCTATCCGCCTTGGGAGCGGTATATCTCCACGTGGAGCGCAGGGCGCTTGGACTCTGTCCGAATCAGCCCTCTGGATCAATGTGCTGGAATTCAGGGCTGTATTTCTTGCTCTCTAAGCCTTCACCATCTGTGGGCGGCTAGGCGCATTCGAGTCCAGTCGGACAACGTGACAGCGTTTTCCTACACCAGCTTCCAGGGCGGGACACTCAGCCGCCTGGCAATCATGGCGGCTCAACATCCTTCAGTGGACAAGGGACTCCTAGTCCACCGTATCCGCAGTCCACATCCTAGATGTGAAAACTACGAGGCAGGCTATTTCAGCTGTCCTACCGTGGGCCACAATCCTCAGGTTTTGCGGTAGACACACTGGTTCATGTTTGATCCCAGCTTTGTCTCTTTACGAATTTCACCCTCTACCTCTTGTCCAGAGTCCTGCGCAAGATCGGTAAAGGGGGCCGTCGGGTCATTCTTCCAGACTGACCTAAGCAGGCTTCGTACTCTGACCTGCTCCTTCTGTCATTTGGGTTGCCTTCGCATCTTCCGGACCGTTCAGACCTTTTCTCAAGAGGTCCGTTTTTTCCCCGTCAGAATTCTGGATTCTCAGATTGACGGCATAGCTCTTGAGTCCTGGATCTTAGCGACTTCTGATATCCTTCCTGAAGTCATCTCCACTTTGACTCGGGCTCCAAAGTGTCCTTTGACCTTTTCTGGCCTTGCCGACCCTCCTGTCCCTTCCACAGTCCGGTCTACAGCTAGGACTATCCCTCATTAAGGGACAGGTCTCGGCTCTGTCAGTATGTGCCAGCGGCGTATCGTCCGGCTGGCTCCGGTGCGCTCCTTTAAGGGCGCATCTCACATCATTCCGCCTTCCGGCGGCCTATGGAGACCTCGGACCTTAATCCGGTCCTCACGGTTCCCGGAAACCCCCCCTTTGCGCCGTCTTCGGGAGGTTTCTTTGTTGTGTCTTTCACAGAAAGTAGTCTTTCTAGTGGCTATAATTTCCCGCCAGAGAGTTCTGGCTGCGCTCCCTCGGAGTCACCCCCTTTTTTTGCTCTTTTGCATCAAGACAAGGTGGTCTTCATCCGACTCCGGACTTTTTCCCTAAGGCGGTTACTGCTTCCACCTTATCCGGGGCAATTTTCCTGCCTTCCTTTTTGTCCGGCTCCTGTTCATCGCTTGAGGAAGCGTTGCATATCCTAGATCTGGTGCGGGCGCTCCGGATCTACGTGTCTCGCACCGCCGTTATTAGGCGGTGCACCTCACTGGTGCTGACTGTTCGTCAGCGTAGCGGTCTCTCGGCATCTAAGCCGACCCTGATCGTTGGCTTAGGTCAGCCATTTCTGAGACTTACAAGTGTACTCAAGTGCCTTCCCCACCGGGGATCAGAGCACATTTGGTCAGACCTGTCGGCGCCTTTTTTTTCTTGGGCTTCAGGCACCAGGTTACGGCTCAATAGGTCTGTCAGTCTGCAGCTCGAATTTGTCTGCATACTTTTTCGAAGCACTACCCAAGGCATGCTCATGCTCTGGCAGACGTGGGCTCGGCAGACGCATTTTTCCAGCGTCTGTCGCCCATTTGTGAAGTTAGGTTTGCCTGCTTCTCAGTTGTCTGTTTATTCCCACCCATGGACTGCTTTTGAACGTCCCATGGTTTGGGTCTCCCATAAGGAACGATAAAGAAAAAGAGAATTTTGTTTACTTACCGTAAATTCTTTTTATTATAGTTCCGTCATGGGAGACCCAGCACCCTCCCTATTGCCTATTGGCAGGTTTCCTGTTCCGTGTGTCTTCACCGGCTGTTATTGTTGTAGACTGAGGTTCCGGTTCCTCCGGATTTTACTCTCTCTTCTTGTGGGTGGATGTCCTCCTTCAGCTTTTGCACTAAACTGGCTAGATCTGGCTAGCAGGGGGTGTATATGCTAGGAGGGAGGAGCTACACGTTTTTGAGTGTAGTAACTTTGTGTGTCCTCCGGGGGCAGTAGCATACACCCATGGTTTGGGTCTCCCATGACGGAACTATAAGAAAAAGAATTTACGGTAAGTAAACAAAATTCTCTTTTTTACTAAGGGACACCATATCTGTGGCAGTTTAGCTTGTCTAGTGTGGATAAGAGCGGTCAGATCCCAAGGGGCGGATAACTGTCATTCTAGATGGGTGTTTGAGTAGCAACTAGTGTCGTGTATCCAGTCCACTCCATGTCTAAATAAAGAGGCGATATTTATAAGCACGTATATTTGGAAAATTAACCCCGCCTTCACTTCTCAGTAGCATCAGTTTTTCTAGTGCAATTCTGGGTCTTTTACCTGTCCAAATAAAATGTGTAAAGGCCTTCTTCAGTCTTTTATGTCCTAAATGTTTTAAAATCAAGGGCAGGGTTTGCAAGGGGTATAGGAGCCTGGCAAAGCTAACCATTTTAACCAGGTGACATCTACCCAAAGAGATATTGGTAAGTGATGCCACCTCTGCAGTTCCCCCAATATTTTACCTATAAGGGGGGTGTAGTTAAGTGAATAGAGTTGATCTGGTCTCCTCCCTATCTTTATCCCCAAATACTTTATGTATGACTTTGAGACACGTAGGTCCAGACCTAGCTTGACCCATTGCTCCTGAGCTATTTTGTCTCCTAATTCTAGAAGTTCACTTTTGTTGATGTTAATCCTGTACCCCGAATATTCACTGAATTTCTGAATAAAGGCAAAGATCCTCCTCAGCTGCTCTAGTGGTCTGACAAAAAAAGTCTGACGTCATCCGCAAATAGAGCAATCTTAACTTTATCTTTGCCTACTCTGATTCCCTCAAATAGATGTGACTCCTCCATAAATCTAGCAAAGGCTTCCATGGCCAGGTTGAACAGCAATGGTGACATTGGACATCCCTGTCTGGTTCCCTTGTGCAAGTGAAAAGAATCAGAGAGGAATCCTGGTGTGTGTACCCTAGCTGTAGGGCTATTGTAGACCCCATCCAAAAATGTTCTAAATTTGCCCTTTAAATTGAACGAGTCCAACGTCGCCCCGAGCCACTCCCAACTAACGTAATCAAATGCTTTCTTCAGCGCTCTATTGGGAGACCCAGACGATTGGGTGTATAGCACTGCCTCCGGAGGCCACACAAAGCAATTACACTAAAAAGTGTAAGGCCCCTCCCCTTCTGGCTATACACCCCCAGTGGGATCACTGGCTCACCAGTTTTCTGCTTTGTGCGAAGGAGGTCAGACATCCACGCATAGCTCCACTGTTTGTAGTCAGCAGTAGCTGCTGGCTATATCGGATGGAAGAAAAGAGGGCCCATATAGGGCCCCCAGCATGCTCCCTTCTCACCCGCGGTGGTGCTTGTAAGGTTGAGGTACCTATTGCTGGTACAGAGGCTGGAGCCCACATGCTGTTTTCCTTCCACATCCCCTGGTGGGCTCTGTGGAAGTGGGATCTTGCCGGCCCCCAAGCCCTGGGGCCGGGCTCCATCCACAGACCCAGAGAACCTGCTGGATTTGGAGCGGGAGTGCCGTTCAGGGACAAGGCCCTGCAACTTTCAGGTACTCTGTGTCCCCGGCAGGCACGGACACTCTCAAGGCTTGCTGAGCGTTATAGTGCGCCGGGGACAGTAGCGCTGTGCGCTGGGGTTAAGTCACTGCAGCTTTGCTGAGTGACGTTACATGTTGGGAACTACTGCGCCGACCGCTACAGGAGCGACGGCGCAGCTGCGACTTGTGGTGCGCCGGGGACTTTGCGCCGACCGCGCTTTTACGGCGGCGGCGCTTCTAACTTTAGCCCCCGGCTTCTGCGGCCTAGCGCCGCTTCGTTCCCGCCCCCACCCTGTCAATCAGGGTAGGGGAGAGACGCTGCTCAATTGGCAGCGCCGAGGGCTGGAGCTCTATTTACATGCTCCAGCCCTCTCACTAGGCACAGTGGGAAGCAGGCTTCCCGCTCTTCGTCTGTATACGCCCAGGGCCCGCCCCCCCTCTCCACAAGGACGCCGGCAGACATTACACATGCGGTCTGGCTGGGGAAAGGCAGCAGGCTCTGGGAGACCCAGACTAAAGGGATTTCGGCGACCACACACCCGCTCCTAAGCGGGCGGTAAGCTGCACTTTAGTGCTGGCCCCACTAGTGCCTCAGTGTTATATTAGTGTACTTTTTTCTTAGTACCATATATATATATATATATATAGTTGCACTGTAAGGTCGCTTCTTGGCTGGACACCCTGTACTGCTCTGAGGAGGCAGCAACATGTCATCCGCAAAACGCAAGGGTGCCAAGGCACAGGCTGTGTACACTGTTTGTACTGCATGTGGGGCTGATCTACCGGCAGGCTCCAAAGACTCACATTGTATGCAATGTTCAGTCCCAGTGGCACTCCGTCAGCCAGAGCCTATGGTGGTAGTGGCCCAGGCAGAGACGCCTGTGAACCCTGCCCCGGTGACGGGGACAGACTTTGCAGTTTTTGCTGATAAAATGTCTGTGACTATGTCAAAAATCCTGGAGACCTTGCAGTCCAGGCCAGTTACTCAGACCATGGACACTACTGTGTCTATGCTCTCCGGTCCCCCTCAGTTGGAACTAATCCGTACTTCAAGGGGGTCTCAAGCATCACAGGCTGAAGTCTCTGACTCAGATGACAGTCCCAGGCAGCCTAAGCGAGCTCGCTGGGAAAGACCCTCCACGTCATCACACTGCTCAGGGTCTCAGCGAGAAGAGTCTCTCTGTGATGAGACTGAGGACGGTGATCAGGATTCTAATCCTGAGGCCCCTCTCAATCTGGATGCCCCTGATGGTGACGCCATGGTTAATGACCTTATATCGGCAATTAATAGACTGTTGGATATTTCTCCCCCAGCCCCTTCTGCAGAGGAGGCAGCTGCACAGCAGGAGAAGTTCCATTTCCTGTATCCCAAGCGTAAATTAAGTGCTTTTTTGGACCACTCTGACTTCAGAGAATCGATCCAGAAACACGACGCTCATCCAGACAAGCGTTTCTCTAAACGTTCTAAGGATACCCGTTATCCTTTTCCCTCTGAGGTGGCCAAACGCTGGACCCAGTGTCCAAAGGTGGATCCCCCAATTTCCAAGCTTGCGGCTAGATCCATAGTCGCAGTAGAGGATGGCGCTTCACTTAAAGATGCCAACGACAGACAGATGGACCTTTGGTTGAAATCTGTCTATGAAGCTATCGGCGCGTCGTTTGCTCCAGCATTCGCGGCCGTGTGGGCACTCCAAGCTATTTCAGCTGGTTTAGCACAGGTGGATGCTATCATACATCCAGCAGTGCCGCAAGTGGCGTCCCTAACTTCGCAAATGTCTGCGTTTGCGACCTATGCTATCAATGCGGTCCTAGAATCTACGAGCCGTACCGCTATGGCGTCCGCCAATTCTGTGGTTTTGCGCAGAGCCTTGTGGTTAAAGGACTGGAAGGCAGATGCTGGTTCCAAAAAATGCTTAACCAGCTTGCCATTATCTAGAGACAGACTGTTTGGTGAGCCATTGGCTGAAATCATAAAACAGTCCAAGGGTAAGGACTCTTCCTTACCACAGCCCAGAGCAAGTAAACCTCAACAGAAAAAGTGGCAGTCGAGGTTTCGGTCCTTTCGAGGCTCGGGCAAGGCCCAATTCTCCTCGTCCAAAAGGACTCAGAAAGAACAAGGGAGCTCAGATTCCTGGCGGGCTCACTCACGCCCCAGGAAAGCAAATGGAGGATCCGCTTCCAAAGCGGCTACCTCATGACTTTCGGCCTCCTCCCTCCGCATCCTCGGTCGGTGGCAGGCTCTCCCGCTTTTGCGACATTTGGCTGTCACAGGTCAAAGACCGGTGGGTAACAGACATTTTGTCTCGCGGGTACAGAATCGAGTTCAGTTCTCGGCCTCCACTTCGGTTCTTCAGAACCTCCCCACACCCCAACCGAGCAGATGCCATGCGGCAGGCGGTGGACTCTCTAAGAGCAGAAGGAGTCGTGATCCCTGTCCCCCCTCAGGAACGGGGGCGAGGATTTTACTCCAATCTCTTTGTGGTTCCAAAAAAGGACGGCTCCTTCCGTCCTGTTCTGGACCTAAAACTGCTCAACAAGCATGTGAACGCCAGGCGGTTCCGGATGGAATCCCTCCGCTCAGTCATTGCCTCAATGTCTCAAGGAGATTTCCTAGCATCAATAGACATCAAAGATGCTTATCTCCACGTGCCGATTGCTACAGAGCACCAACGCTTTCTACGCTTCGTGATAGGAGACGACCATCTTCAGTTCGTAGCTCTGCCATTTGGTCTGGCGACAGCCCCTCGGGTGTTCACCAAGATCATGGCGGCAGTGGTAGCAGTCTTGCACTCTCACGGACACTCTGTGATCCCTTACTTGGACGATCTACTGGTCAAGGCACCCTCTCAAGAGGCATGCCAACTCAGCCTAAATGTTGCACTGGAGACTCTCCAGGCGTTCGGGTGGATCATCAACTTCCCAAAGTCAAATCTGTCACCGACCCAATCACTAACGTATCTTGGCATGGAGTTTCATACTCTCTCAGCGATAGTGAAGCTTCCGCTGGACAAGCAGCGGTCTCTACAGACTGGGGTGCAGGCTCTCCTTCAAAGTCAGTCGCACTCCTTAAGACGCCTCATGCACTTCCTCGGGAAGATGGTGGCGGCAATAGAGGCGGTTCCGTTTGCGCAGTTTCATCTGCGTCCACTTCAATGGGACATTCTCCGCCAATGGGACGGGAAGTCAACATCCCTGGACAGGAAAGTCTCCCTTTCCCAGACGGCCAAGGACTCTCTGCAGTGGTGGCTTCTTCCCACCTCATTATCACAGGGAAGATCCTTCCTACCACCGTCTTGGGCGGTGGTCACGACAGACGCGAGTCTGTCAGGGTGGGGAGCAGTTTTTCTCCACCACAGGGCTCAGGGTACGTGGACTCGGCAAGAGTCCACCCTTCAGATCAATGTTCTGGAAATCAGAGCAGTGTATCTTGCCCTACTAGCCTTCCAGCAGTGGCTGGAAGGAAGGCAGATCCGAATTCAGTCGGACAACTCCACAGCGGTGGCATACCTCAACCACCAAGGGGGGACACGCAGTCGGCAAGCCTTCCAGGAAGTCCGGCGGATTCTGATGTGGGTGGAAGCCACAGCCTCCACCATATCCGCAGTTCACATCCCCGGCGTAGAAAACTGGGAAGCAGACTTCCTCAGTCGCCAGGGCATGGACGCAGGGGAATGGTCCCTTCACCCAGACGTGTTTCAGGAAATCTGTCGCCGCTGGGGGGTGCCGGACGTCGACCTAATGGCGTCACGGCACAACAACAAGGTCCCAACCTTCATGGCACGGTCTCGCGATCAAAGAGCGCTGGCGGCAGACGCCCTAGTGCAAGATTGGTCGCAGTTCCGGCTCCCTTATGTGTTTCCACCTCTGGCACTCTTGCCCAGAGTGCTACGCAAGATCAGATCCGATTGCAGCCGCGTCATACTTGTCGCCCCAGACTGGCCGAGGAGGGCGTGGTATCCGGATCTGTGGCAGCTCACGGTCGGCCAACCGTGGGCACTCCCAGACCGACCAGACTTACTGTCCCAAGGGCCGTTTTTCCATCGGAATTCTGCGGCCCTGAACCTGACTGTGTGGCCATTGAGTCCTGGATCCTAGCGTCTTCAGGATTGTCCCAAGGGGTCGTTGCCACCATGAGACAGGCTAGGAAGCCCACGTCCGCTAAGATCTACCACAGAACGTGGAGGATATTCTTATCCTGGTCTTCTGCTCAGGGAGTGTCTCCCTGGCCATTTGCATTGCCTACCTTTCTTTCTTTCCTGCAATCTGGGTTAGAAAAAGGTTTGTCGCTCGGCTCCCTTAAAGGTCAGGTCTCGGCGCTATCCGTCTTTTTTCAGAGGCGTTTGGCACGCCTTCCTAAGGTGCGCACGTTCCTACAGGGGGTTTGCCATATCGTACCCCCGTACAAGCGGCCGTTAGATCCATGGGATCTGAACAGGGTACTAGTTGCCCTCCAGAAGCCGCCCTTCGAGCCTCTGAGGGAGGTTTCACTTTCTAGACTATCACAGAAAATGGCTTTTCTGGTAGCGATCACATCTCTTCGGAGAGTGTCTGAGCTGGCAGCACTATCATCCAAGGCTCCCTTCCTGGTCTTCCACCAGGACAAGGTTGTGCTGCGCCCCATTCAGGAGTTTCTCCCGAAGGTGGTATCCTCTTTTCATCTTAATCAGGATATCTCTTTGCCTTCGTTTTGTCCTCATGCAGTTCATCGGTATGAGAAAGATTTACATTTGTTAGATCTGGTGAGAGCACTCAGAATCTACATTTCCCGCACGGCGCCCTTGCGCCGTTCGGATGCACTCTTTGTCCTTGTCGCTGGTAAGCGCAAAGGGTCGCAGGCTTCTAAGGCCACCCTGGCTCGATGGATCAAAGAACCAATTCTTGAAGCCTACCGTTCTGCTGGGCTTCCGGTTCCATCAGGGCTGAAGGCCCATTCTACCAGAGCCGTGGGTGCATCCTGGGCATTACGACACCAGGCTACGGCTCAACAGGTGTGCCAGGCAGCTACCTGGTCGAGTCTGCACACTTTCACCAAACATTATCAGGTGCATACCTATGCTTCGGCGGACGCCAGCCTAGGTAGAAGAGTCCTGCAGGCGGCAGTTGCCTCCCCGTAGGGGAGGGCTGTCTTGCAGCTCTAACATGAGGTATTTCTTTACCCACCCAGGGACAGCTTTTGGACGTCCCAATCGTCTGGGTCTCCCAATAGAGCGCTGAAGAAGAAGGGAATTTTGTTACTTACCGTAAATTCCTTTTCTTCTAGCTCTTATTGGGAGACCCAGCACCCGCCCTGTTGTCCTTCGGGATTATTGGTTTGTTTGCGGGTACACATGTTGTTCATGTTGAACGGTTTTCAGTTCTTCGATGTTACTCGGAGAGAATTTGTTTAAACCAGTTATTGGCTTTCCTCCTTCTTGCTTTTGCACTAAAACTGGTGAGCCAGTGATCCCACTGGGGGTGTATAGCCAGAAGGGGAGGGGCCTTACACTTTTTAGTGTAATTGCTTTGTGTGGCCTCCGGAGGCAGTGCTATACACCCAATCGTCTGGGTCTCCCAATAAGAGCTAGAAGAAAAGGAATTTACGGTAAGTAACAAAATTCCCTTCTTCTCTGCATCAAGAGTTAGGAGGGCTGGTCTGTCTCCGAAATGCGGCTGTCGTCCTACCTCGTCCAGCACTGGCAAGACTTTTCTTATGTTTTTAACTGCAGCTCTTCCCTTAACAAATCCCACCTGAGCTGGCTTCACCAGTTGGGGAAGCACCATTGCTAAGCAGTCAGACCAAAAGATTATATCCAAAATAATGGCTAAATCAATAAGTGAAATAGGTCTATAGGAGCCAGCCTCCAAGGGGTCTTTGCCATGCTTTGGAATTGCTTTGATATACGTCTCCTTGGATCTACCTGGAATATCTCCTGTTGTCAAAATGTTGTTGTAGTAAGTAGTCAATACCGGGGAAAGCTGTTCCTTGAGTGCTCTGTAAAAGTCCCCACCATACCCATCAGGACCGGGTGCCTTTCCATTTTGAAGATGACTTCTAGTTTGCTTCACCTCTTCTTCCGTCATGTCTGCATTAATTACATCCTGCAGCTCCTGCGTGAGTTTAGGGAGAGCTGAGCTTTGGCGGAAGGCTCTACCCTCTGTCGTATTTGTGTGTGAGAGTTTGTATAGACCTTTTATAAAAGGTTTGTAGAGTGGAATTTATTTTTTTGGGATCAGAGGTTACCTTTCCTTGTCCATCTTTTATTCTGACTATGGGTGATACTTGTAAACGTCCCTTTGCCAAGTTCGCCAGAAGCTTAGCCGCTTTGTTGCCGTATCGAAGTAATTCGACCTCTTGCCTAGATCTATTCACCTTCTCCCTCCTGTCTATCCACGTCTCAAACTCTCTTGTTTGGTCAGTTTCCAATGTTCTCTGTTTTGCGTTGAGGGGTTCTGCAGGAACTCCGTATAGGCATGTCTGAGTTTTGCACTCGATTCAGAATACCCCTCCTTCACTTTTTTTCCTAAGGGAAGAGAAGTACATTAAAATTCTGTTTCTCAACAGTCTTTGCCGTGTTCCAAAACAGAGCAGTTTCATCCACGTGTTCTCTGTTGTCCGATAGAAACTCATCCCACCAGCAGCGCAATTTGTCATTGAATCCCTCGTCCTTTGTCAGGAGGGCTGGAACCCTCCATATAAAGTCTGTTCCCCTGACCACCCTGTCCGTCAGTTCCATACCCACTGGGGCATGATCTGATATAACCAAATCAAAAATTTCGACCGACTTCAACCTGTTTAATAGACTCTCTGAGGTCAGGAGGTAGTCATTTCTCGATGAGGACTGGTGGACATGGGAAAAGTGAGTGAATTCTCTAGCATCAGGATGCAGCCAACACCAGACATCCCTGAGCCCAGTCTGATTAAGTAGAGAGGTGAATGCGTTCTCCTCTCTGGGGGGTCCTACCCTAACTCCTTCTATCTTCCTCTATCCTATGTACCGTATTAAAGTCACCTCCAGTAATTATCAAGGGAGAATTATCCAGGACAATTTTTCACTCTATATCTTCAAAAAAGGATTTGTTTGAACCGTTAGAGCCATAAATGTTATATATAGAATAGGTTTCTCCTCCATGGTCTATAGTGACCCGTACCCATCTCCCCTGGTCGTCACATTCCTGAGACAATAATTTAAAAACGAAGTTGCGGTGGAACAAAATCGCTACCCCTGCATGTCTACCCTGTGCTGCCGATCCCACTACGGTCCCCACCCAGAATCTATTAAGCCTGAAAAAAATCCTCTTCCCTTAAGTGAGTCTCCTGAAGTAGGACAATGACTGGGGAGAATCGTTTAAGGTACCTCAGTATCTTAGACCTTTTGTTTTGGAGATCGTAGACCCTTTAGGCTAGGTTCACACACTGCGTTTTTTTGTTTTTTTTTTGACGCACCCGCGGCAAATAAACGCGGCAAAAAACGCACGCGTTTTGCCGCGATTTGGTGCGTTTTTTGCTGCCTTTTGCTGTGTTTTTGCTCACTGCGTCTTTTTGCGTTTTTTTTTTTTTTTGTTTTTTTTTTTTATCAGTGAACAAAAAAAAAAAGGTCTGATGTCCTTTCCTTCTTCAATATGTTCTTCATTCTCCACTAGTGTATGCAGGAGAGCCGACAGCTGCAGAACTAAAAGGCTCAGCATACTCCATGCAATAGTGTATGCAGGAGAGCAGACAGCAGCTGTCGAACTACAAGGCTCAGCATCCTCCTTCCAGGACTGTATGCAGGATTTCTTTGCCCTTCCCCCCAAACAAAAAAAATGACGTGGGCTTCGCCATATTTTTGTATGCTAGCCGGGTACAGCAGGCAGGTACGGGCTGCCCCCAACCCCCAGCTGCCTAGTTGTACCCGGCTAGGAACCAAAAATATAGGGAAGCCCTTTTTTTTTTTTTTTTTTTTTAATTATTTCATGAATTTCATGAAATAATTAAAAAAAAAAAAAAAAAAAAATGACGTGAGCTTTGCCTAATTTTTGTGTCCAGCCGGGTACAACTAGGCAGCTGGGGATTGGAATCCACAGTGCAGGGTGCCCATGCTTTCTGGGCACCCCCGCTGCGAATTGCAGTCCGCAGCCACCCCAGAAAATGGCGCTTTCATAGAAGCGCCATCTTCTGGCGCTGTATCAAACTCTTCCAGCTGCCCTGATGCCGGGTGGCTCACTGGGTAATAATGGGGTTAGGGCTAGCTGTATATTATCAGCTGGCCCTAAGCCCGAAATTCAAGGTGTCACGCCAATATTAGACATGGCCGCCATGAATTTCTAGTAAAGATAAAAAAAACCACAACACACAGAAAAATATTTTTATTAGAAATAAAACACAACACAATTATTGACTCCATCTTTATTGAAATAAACCCCCCCCCCCTCCCTCCGCAGTAATCCTGGGTCAAGGGTCCCGCGCCGTCCAATCCGGATCCAATATCATCTGATCGGTTTGCTGGAAGGGAAAGCGATCAGATGATGTGTCAGGTTCTAGGGGCTGAAGCACATCACACTTCAGCTGATTGTATAAAAGCCGTTTATACAATCAGCTGATGCATCGGTGCAAAAAAAAAAAAATACTCACTTATGTGCTGATTACCGGCAGCTCCTAGAGCGATTGGAGGAGTCTGATCCCGTCCGATCGCTGCAGCAGCTGCCGGTAATCAGGGATGAAGTCTCCAGACGCATCCGCTGATAGATGAAGCCGGCCGGGCGCCGGCATCAGCCCGAGACTTACGATCAGCTGACGCGTCAGGTGACTGCATCAGGTGATCCATCGCCAGGTCCTGCATCCTGCAAGCATACGTACCCGGGGAGACTGCACACACCCGGAGCGGCGGTACCGGTAGGAGGATCTGGGAGCGGGCATGACACCGGGAGTCTGCAGACAGGTGAGTATGACTTTTTTTTTTTTCTACTGTTCACTTTTGTTTTCGCAGCCGCTTTCACCTCCCGCCCAGACATGGTGCCACACGGCAGCATACATGCACAGGACCGGAGGTGGAAGCGGCGGTGACGGTACCGGGAGGATTCACGCTTCTGTATTTACTGACAGAAGGAATCCTCTTCCTGTACATGTCACTTTACTACTCACCACCTGCGTTTTATAGCTGCGTTTTTGGTCTTAGAAACGCACTAAAACGCACCAAAACGCAGCTATTTGCATTTCTCATTGCGTCTTTCAACATCCCATTGCACTCAATGGATGAAAAGCGCAGTGAAAAACGCGGGAATAATTGACATGCTGCGTTTTTGTGGCACCACAAAAACGCAGCTGAAAAAAAACGCTGTGTGCAGACAGCAAAAATGAAAACTCATAGACTTTGCTGGGGAAGCAAAGTCATGCAGTTTTCTGAGCAAAAACGCACCCGAAAACTGCGCAAAAACGCCGCGAAAAACGCACTGTGTGAACTCACTCTTACACGCCAGGAAATGACAATCCTAGGAGTCCCTGTTAGTTTTGGTTACTACCTGTTATCAGATACTTGATACTTGTGGAAGGGTTAAACAGCATGCAGAGTCTGTCTGTGACTCCTGAAAGAAGAAAGGTGTTAAAAAGAAGAACAAGAAATACACAACAAGGAAAAATATCCTAGGGCAACAATAACTCTAAATTCAAAATGCACTGGTGTGTTCCGAGCTGCGCACACCACCAGACAAGCTATGCACTTCACTTTTTTCTGAGATTGGGAAAGTGGTTGATTACACAAGAAGATTAGAGAAACTCAAGCTGCACCACATGAAATGTAGGGAATATCAATCAGGACGACATCCGTATCCCCCAACTATCCCCTCACAATTTGTCTAAACAGACCACTCCACCCCCTCCCCCACCAAACCACAGGACACATCCCCAGATGTGGATAGAGATGATGGGAACAAGCGTCCTCTGGCATGGCAGGCCCCACATAACATAACCCATTCCTGACCCCTCCCCCACCAACACCCACTTCCTCTCCTCCCAAAAAAAGTTCATTCATTCATTATCTTGGTATCATCTCACAAATGGCTCGGATAAGAGTCCAGACCATTAAGGGAAAGTGGGTAAGGGTATATACTACATCACCATTCACAAGTTATCACTGGGTTGCTTCACCTATTACGACCTGTTGACCTCTGGGATTTTGGTGACATTGCTCGGTTGTCCCCCTCTTGGTCTCCTCTTCTCTCTGCAGTTTTCACCGTTTACAGTGTTTTTTCAATGTCTCTTTCGGCGTCCCTTGCCGAATTGTAGACAATGTTGACACCATCTTTTGGAAAATCCTCAGTAATGCAGGGTACTGAAGTGTGAGGCTCTTCCTGGCTTGATGCAGAGACACACATATTTTGCTGAAAGCTATTCTTCGCTTGGCCACATCTGCAGAATAATCCTCGATTAGAAGAAGTTTCATTCCTCTTGTGATCAATGGTTGGGTTCTCTTTCTGTAGGCCCTTATTATGTCAAACTTGTCGTTGTAGTCCAAAAATTTCATGATCACTTGGCGTGGTCTTGTCTGATCCCCAGACTTTTGGGCGTGGGAGCGCAGGTCTGGGCCCACCCTGTACAGTCCTTATTAATTCCCAGAGCCGCCGGGAGATCTTTCACATAGGCGTTAAAGTTCGCCTACGGGAACCGCTTCAGATAGCCCCACTATTCGGTTGCTCCGCCTGGACCTATTCTTGAGATCTTCAACCTTGTCCGCTAGGCGTTTCGTTTCTGCGACCGTTTCCTCTGTGAGGACAGTTGCTTGTTATCTTCTTCTAGGGATGACACTCTTTGTTCCAACTCCTCTATCTGTCCTTTGTTTAATTGCCCCTGAAAGTTGTGGAGGGCATTCTGGATAGCTTTCTCTATGGTTTTCTGGATCTCTGGCATGACATTAGCTGCAACCTCTGTTGCCTTTGTTTTAAAGTCTACCGTTTGCATGTGTGTGTCAGCTTCTTTGTTGCTGTCATTAGAGTGTTCGGCAGATTCACTCATGAAGGCATTGGTTGAGATATATCAACAGAGACTTGTTCTTCCAGGGGGCTCTGTGCCATTTCTTCCTCCACCTTCGCTGCTGGCCCTGTCTCTTACGCGAGAGTAGTCCATTTTTTGTGCACTACGTAGGAGGTACCGCTCCATAAATCACAGGTCTGTAAGTTGCAAAAGCACCGTCCCTTTAACAAGGGGAGACAATAAATTGTAGTGTGAGGGTCTTAGTATATGAGTGGCTTACTGTCAGCTCCTTCAGAAGCCAGCAATTTACAAGATGCAGTTCTGCATGATGGCCACCAGAGGGAGGCAGTATCCTGCAGATGGCTGTGAGATGCACTATATTGTTTCACCCACTAGATGGCTCACTTCCTGCTTCCCGGGGATCCAGCAGTTTATTTTCAAAGAGAAAAAAAATGGAGGTTTCCCGCCCAGAAATCTCTCTCCAGCCTGTGTCAGTGCTCAGCATGCAGCTTTCTCTGCCCTCCCGACCTCCAGCAGTCCTCTCTTCAGCACAGGTGAGGGCACTACTTAGCACAGTTCAGTGATCCGTGCTACCCGAGGGGGGGGAGCGTGGACCACCCCGACCTACCCCTGATGCACGCTGTCCCTGGCCTCAGCTCTTAATGGCAGGCTCCAGCCCAGCACTGCTGTGTTCTGTCTTCCTCACTGTAATCTGGCCAGAGCGAGGGATATCTGCAGCAGTCTCCACAGCAGGAGTCCTGGGTCAGGGGATCCTCCGGTCTCTACCAAAGTGCAGTGCGTCTGCCAGACCCTCAATCGGTCTCTCACCCAGCTTTTTCTCAGGGAGTCTCTTGCAGAGGCAGCTATCCCCCAGCAGCTGTGTCTTTGGGGTGTTGGGTGGGCACAGATCCGTCCCTGATTATTAGGGCAGGGTTGTATCTGCTGTCAGATTTCCATTTTTAAGGACCTCCCACCTGCCTGTAAATGTGTCATTGGTGCTGATGTGCACCATGACCACTGGGCCATGATATGACCGATCAGCGATATGCCGGACTCCAACGCCAGGAAGACGACACAACATTCGCTGATCCCTGTTATTCTGCCAGATTGTCCTGTATGTTGCCCTGATAATGGAGTCCCCCTCCCTCCCTACTACCAGCGCCTGTCTGGCCTGCCCTGTGCTCCTATCCCCCACCTTTATCACCATGCCCCGTCAGTCGGCCCACTCATGTCCGTCGGCCCCTCAGCCAGCTTGCTGCTGCCAGCTCGCTCCTCTCAATCGGCCTTCTCCCTGACATTGGCCCCTCAGCCAGCTCACTTCTGTCGACTCCCTCCTGTACATCAGCCACCACTCCCCATCCGTCAGACCCAGCTCCCTGCTGTCGTCTCGCTCCTGTCTGCAGGCCCCTGCTCCCTGACGTTGGCCCCTGCTCCCTGATGTTGGCCCCTCAGCCAGCTCCCCGCTGTCGGCTCACTCCCCATACATCTACCCCATTCCCCATCCATCGGCTTCTCACCCAGCTCCCCGCTGTCTGCTCACGCCCCGTACGTGTGCCCCTATTCCCCATTTGTCGGCCTGCTTCCCGCTGTCAGCACACTCCTGTCTGTCCCCACTTCCCATCAATCGGCCCGCTCCCTGACATTGGCCCCTCAGCTAGCTTCCCTGCTGTCGGCCCGCTCCCTGCTGTCGGCCCGCTCCCTGCTCTCGGCCCGCTCCCTGCTGTCGGCCACTCTGTCTCAGGGGCGCTCCTTTTCTGGCCCGTTCCGGGTGATCCTCACCAGGATAGCCTATCCGCCTTGGGAGCGGTATATCTCCACGTGGAGCGCAGGGCGCTTGGACTCTGTCCGAATCAGCCCTCTGGATCAATGTGCTGGAATTCAGGGCTGTATTTCTTGCTCTCTAAGCCTTCACCATCTGTGGGCGGCTAGGCGCATTCGAGTCCAGTCGGACAACGTGACAGCGTTTTCCTACACCAGCTTCCAGGGCGGGACACTCAGCCGCCTGGCAATCATGGCGGCTCAACATCCTTCAGTGGACAAGGGACTCCTAGTCCACCGTATCCGCAGTCCACATCCTAGATGTAAAAACTACGAGGCAGGCTATTTCAGCTGTCCTACCGTGGTCCACAATCCTCAGGTTTTGCGGTAGACACACTGGTTCATGTTTGATCCCAGCTTTGTCTCTTTACGAATTTCACCCTCTACCTCTTGTCCAGAGTCCTGCGCAAGATCGGTAAAGGGGGCCGTCGGGTCATTCTTCCAGACTGACCTAAGCAGGCTTCGTACTCTGACCTGCTCCTTCTGTCCGTTGGGTTGCCTTCGCATCTTCCGGACCGTTCAGACCTTTTCTCAAGAGGTCCGTTTTTTCCCCGTCAGAATTCTGGATTCTCAGATTGACGGCATAGCTCTTGAGTCCTGGATCTTAGCGACTTCTGATATCCTTCCTGAAGTCATCTCCACTTTGACTCGGGCTCCAAAGTGTCCTTTGACCTTTTCTGGCCTTGCCGACCCTCCTGTCCCTTCCACAGTCCGGTCTACAGCTAGGACTATCCCTCATTAAGGGACAGGTCTCGGCTCTGTCAGTATGTGCCAGCGGCGTATCGTCCGGCTGGCTCCGGTGCGCTCCTTTAAGGGCGCATCTCACATCATTCCGCCTTCCGGCGGCCTATGGAGACCTCGGACCTTAATCCGGTCCTCACGGTTCCCGGAAACCCCCCCTTTGCGCCGTCTTCGGGAGGTTTCTTTGTTGTGTCTTTCACAGAAAGTAGTCTTTCTAGTGGCTATAATTTCCCGCCAGAGAGTTCTGGCTGCGCTCCCTCGGAGTCACCCCCTTTTTTTGCTCTTTTGCATCAAGACAAGGTGGTCTTCATCCGACTCCGGACTTTTTCCCTAAGGCGGTTACTGCTTCCACCTTATCCGGGGCAATTTTCCTGCCTTCCTTTTTGTCCGGCTCCTGTTCATCGCTTGAGGAAGCGTTGCATATCCTAGATCTGGTGCGGGCGCTCCGGATCTACGTGTCTCGCACCGCCGTTATTAGGCGGTGCACCTCACTGGTGCTGACTGTTCGTCAGCGTAGCGGTCTCTCGGCATCTAAGCCGACCCTGATCGTTGGCTTAGGTCAGCCATTTCTGAGACTTACAAGTGTACTCAAGTGCCTTCCCCACCGGGGATCAGAGCACATTTGGTCAGACCTGTCGGCGCCTTTTTTTTCTTGGGCTTCAGGCACCAGGTTACGGCTCAGTAGGTCTGTCAGTCTGCAGCTCGAATTTGTCTGCATACTTTTTCGAAGCACTACCCAAGGCATGCTCATGCTCTGGCAGACGTGGGCTCGGCAGACGCATTTTTCCAGCGTCTGTCGCCCATTTGTGAAGTTAGGTTTGCCTGCTTCTCAGTTGTCTGTTTATTCCCACCCATGGACTGCTTTTGAACGTCCCATGGTTTGGGTCTCCCATAAGGAACGATAAAGAAAAAGAGAATTTTGTTTACTTACCGTAAATTCTTTTTATTATAGTTCCGTCATGGGAGACCCAGCACCCTCCCTATTGCCTATTGGCAGGTTTCCTGTTCCGTGTGTCTTCACCGGCTGTTATTGTTGTAGACTGAGGTTCCGGTTCCTCCGGATTTTACTCTCTTCTTGTGGGTGGATGTCCTCCTTCAGCTTTTGCACTAAACTGGCTAGATCTGGCTAGCAGGGGGTGTATATGCTAGGAGGGAGGAGCTACACGTTTTTGAGTGTAGTAACTTTGTGTGTCCTCCGGGGGCAGTAGCATACACCCATGGTTTGGGTCTCCCATGACGGAACTATAAGAAAAAGAATTTACGGTAAGTAAACAAAATTCTCTTTTTTACTAAGGGACACCATATCTGTGGCAGTTTAGCTTGTCTAGTGTGGATAAGAGCGGTCAGATCCCAAGGGGCGGATAACTGTCATTCTAGATGGGTGTTTGAGTAGCAACTAGTGTCGTGTATCCAGTCCACTCCATGTCTAAATAAAGAGGCGATATTTATAAGCACGTATATTTGGAAAATTAACCCCGCCTTCACTTCTCAGTAGCATCAGTTTTTCTAGTGCAATTCTGGGTCTTTTACCTGTCCAAATAAAATGTGTAAAGGCCTTCTTCAGTCTTTTATGTCCTAAATGTTTTAAAATCAAGGGCAGGGTTTGCAAGGGGTATAGGAGCCTGGCAAAGCTAACCATTTTAACCAGGTGACATCTACCCAAAGAGATATTGGTAAGTGATGCCACCGCTGCAGTTCCCCCAATATTTTACCTATAAGGGGGGTGTAGTTAAGTGAATAGAGTTGATCTGGTCTCCTCCCTATCTTTATCCCCAAATACTTTATGTATGACTTTGAGACACGTAGGTCCAGACCTAGCTTGACCCATTGCTCCTGAGCTATTTTGTCTCCTAATTCTAGAAGTTCACTTTTGTTGATGTTAATCCTGTACCCCGAATATTCACTGAATTTCTGAATAAAGGCAAAGATCCTCCTCAGCTGCTCTAGTGGTCTGACAAAAAAAGTCTGACGTCATCCGCAAATAGAGCAATCTTTTTTTTTTTTTTTTTTTTTTTTTTTAAATTCTTTATTTTACATACCAACTCGTGACATTGAAAAAACTTTCTGCTCCACAAGGAGCAACATGAGAAATATCAGGGATATAACGTTGACATAAATCCTGACCTCCAGTATCCTTATGCATCCCGTCTGCCATCCCTACGAGTCTGGTCTGATTTTAACCTTTTATTTTGAGAACCAACTCTATACAAAGAAAGAAGAACATTTAGCAGAATGAGAGAAAAGAAAGTCCTAAAAGAGAACATCATAAGTTGTGTATCAGGAACAGGAAGAAGATGAGAGAAAGGGGGGTGAGGGAAAAAAGGTGAGAAGAGGGGGGGAAGGAGACCGAGAGGGAGAGGGAAAAGAAGAGAAAGAGAGAGGGAAAAGACAAAAAAAAAAAAAAGGGGGGGGGGGGGGGAAGAGGGAAGAATGGGGGGGGGGGGGGGTTTGGGAGAAAAAGGGGGGGGGGGGGGAGAAAGTCCAGGGGGATTACCCCACACCCCCACCAGGGCGCTCCCGCGGGTCAGAGAGCAGTCTTATGTGGTCTGTAGAGGAGGTGAACTCCATCCATGGAAGCCATGTCCTGTAGAAGTCCCCCCGGCGATCATTAAGAGAGGATGTCAAATCCTCCATGTGCATTAAGTCGTTGACCCTTGATACCCACTGAGCCACCGTGGGGGGGTCCGTAGACTTCCAGCCAAGAGGAATACAGGACCTGGCGGCCATGACTAGGAATCTCAGCAAGGAACTTTTATATTTAGAGATCGGGAGTCCCGTTAATTGTAGTAAAAACAGCTCTGGTCCCAGTGTCTCCTTCGTCCCGGTCACCTGTCTGATTACCTGCTTCACCTCTGACCAAAACCTCTGCAAAGAGGGACATGACCAGAAGACATGTACATAGTCACCCTCCTCCAATCCACACCGCCAACACGCAGGGTCCACTGAGGGGAATATCCTATGCAGCCTAGACAGGACTCTATACCACCTTGCCAGCAGTTTATAGTTGGCCTCCAGCAATCTGGAGCTGATCGATGTTTTATGTGCTAACATTAAAATTTTGTCTCTTTGCGTGACAGTTAGGGCCATCCCCAGATCCCTCTCCCACTGCTGCAGGTATGCCGGAATGGGCAAGTCTCCTGGGTCTGCTAGCATGGTATACACTAAGGAGAGCGAATGCCGAAGAACACCCCCCTCCAAGCACAGTTTTTCAAACCTCGTGGGGGGCCCTGCATACTGAGTGAAGCAGGGGAGGGAGCGCAGAAAATGCCTCAGTTGCGTCGCTCTCCATCTCCCCATGGGATTCGGGGTCAGGAGACTACGGATATCCTCAAGAGGTAGCCAATCCCCCCCTCTTCCCAGATGACAAGCTCTAAATCTACCCCCCTGAACCCAACCCCGAAAGACAGGGTCCGAGAGGCCAGGGCGGAACTCCGGATCTCCCAATATGGGCGACATGCAAGAGGGCACAGGGAGGAGAAGGCGCCGAATCTCGTTTTTCGAGCAGCATTCCAGGGTAGCTCCAATAAGTGGGTGAGATTTCAAATTTGTCGGGGAAAAGTGCAAAAGCCAGGGAGTGGCCGGGAGATGTATGTCCGAGAAACTCTGTTCCAGTGCCACCCATGCCTTTGTCTTAAAGTGGCGGCACCAGTCTAGTACCCTGACCATGTGAGTAGCCCAGTAGTATTTTTTCAAGTCGGGGATTCCCAGACCTCCTCTGCTCTTAGGTCTACACAGTAGGGAACGGGAAATTCTCGCCGGTTTATTTGCCCAGATAAATTTAGTTTGTAGTGAAGCCACATCCCCGAAAAAGGAGCCCGGGATCCGAATCGGCAGGGACTGAAAGAGGTATAATAGCCGAGGAAGTATGTTCATCTTTAATATTGCACACCTCCCGAACCAAGTAAAGTAGCCCTTCCCCCAACTTGCGCAGTCTGTTCTAATAGATTGCAAGAGAGGAAGATAATTCAATTTGTAGAGTTGACTAATGTCCGCTGCCAACTGGACCCCCAAGTACCTCAGGGAGTGACTAGACCACCTAAACCTAAATGCAGATTGAAGCGAGACTACCTGTTCTTGGGGTAGAGATACATTTAAAGCTTCGGACTTTGACATGTTGATTTTAAAATTAGAAAGAGAGGAGTAAATTTCCAACTCTCTCAATAAGTTGGGGAGGGAAATCTGTGGATTAGTTATGAAAAAGAGTAGGTCATCCGCATATGCCGCAATTTTGTAGTTGGAGCCGTCAACCCTAGGGCCCGATATGTTAATGTTTCCTCTTATTCGACATAGTAGGGGTTCCAGGGTCAGAATGAAGATCAGGGGCGATAAGGGGCAACCCTGTCTTGTGCCATTAAGAATGGGGAATCTGTCTGAGTTGAGACCGTTCACTCTAACTGTTGCCGATGGGATGCTGTACAGAGAGCAGATCCACTTGAACATCATCCTCCCCAGCCCCACTACTCGCAATACCTCCTCCATAAATATCCAATTAACTCTGTCGAACGCTTTTTCTGCATCAGTCGACAAGAGCATGAGTGGCGTCCCTTCCGTTTTAGCCTTATGGACTAAATTCACCGCCTTAGTTGTATTGTCTCTTGCTTCTCTTCCCCTTACAAACCCTGCCTGGTCTGTGTGAACAATTTCCCCTATCAGCGGGGACAGTCTGTCCGAAATAATTCTAGTAAAGAACTTCAAATCCGTATTGAGGAGGGATATTGGCCTGCAACTTGAGCAGGAGGAAGGATCTTTGCCCTCTTTAGGGATGACTACTATGTTAGCGGCTAAGGAATCCCTCGGCAACGGGGCTGCATCACATGATGGGATATTGTTAAAGGCTGAAAGGAATGGGGGAAGCAGTAGGGTGCCCATTTTTTTTATAGTATTGCAAAGGGAAACCATCTGGGCCCGGGGCCTTGCCTGTGGGGGAGTTTTTGATTGCGGACCAATACTCCTCCTCGGAGATGGGCCTCTCCAGTGCCGCCGCATCCTCGGGTTTAAAATGTTTCAAGCCGGAATCCAAGATATATTTCCTTATGCGTTGCCGCAGCTCCGCCCCAGCTCTCTCGGACCGTCCCTCGTCTATAGAGTAAAGCGAGGAGTAAAAGTCTTTAAAGGCGGATGCGATGTCCTTCGGCAGTGTGGCCCACCCCCCTCCAGGAGTTTGCACTTTAGGGACATATCCCCTCGCCCTCTGAGTCCGCAGGGCACGAGCCAGTGCCCTGCCACTCTTATTACCGAATTCGTAGAAGTGTCTTCTACACTTGGCTAGTGCTCCCTTGGCTTTGTGGTATAGTAAAGTACGCAATTCCTCCCTCTTCCTACCCAGCCTGACTCCTATCTCCCCTTCCAAAGACCCCTTATGTGTTACTTCCAACTCCCTTATTTCGGCTAAGAGAGATGTGACCTCCGCTGCCCGTTCCCTCTTCAAACGTGAACCATGCTTGATGAGTAGACCCCTTGCCACGCATTTGTGCGCCTCCCAGACTATATTAGGGGACACCTCCCCCTTTCTGTGGCTGTCAAAATATTCAGTCAAGGCCTCCCCCAGTTCCCGCATCGTCGCCTGGTCCGCAAGTAATGAAGTGTTCAGCATCCACTGTCCCTGTCTTCTGATGGAACAGTCGAGGGAAATAGTGACTGTGATCAGAGCATGATCAGAAAAGGATATGCACTCAATCGACGCATCCACCAGAGAATGAAGGTCCCCATGTCTGAGGAGGAAAAGGTCCAACCGTGAATAGCAGTTATGAACAGCTGAGTAAAATGAAAAGTCTTTGTCTGATGGGTGCATCAATCGCCACGTGTCTATCAGTTGGTGATCATGTAATCCCCTTCTCATCCGGCGTAGTGCCTTTTGTGGGAGACTGGACACCCCCTTTGAGCTATCCCTCGACGGTTCCAACACGACATTAAAGTCACCCCCCAGAATCAGGGTACCCTCTGAGAATTCCTCAATCTGCTCAAGATAGCGTATCAAGGTGGCACACTGACCCTTGTTGGGCAGATAAACTGCCACAAAGGTGACTATTTGAGAAACAATGCGTCCCTTGAGCATTAGGAGCCTTCCCTCGGCATCCGACCGAGAGTCTAACGGTTCCCAGGGGAGCGTATTAGACAGCAAGATGCTTGTGCCCCTTGATCTAGGATCCGGGGAGGGTGAGTGGAGTACTATTGGATACCTTCTGTCCGTAAGTCTGTATGGTCTGGATTCGCAGTAGTGTGTCTCTTGAAGAAAGGCGACCTGGATTCGGTTTCTCCATAGGAGGTTCAGTAGTATAGAGCGTTTCTCCGGGCTGTGGAGTCCCTTGACATTCAATGAGCCCACTCGTAGCTCATGCTGCTTTTGTTTCACCATGCTCTGTCACAGGAACCCGGGTGGGGGGGAGGGGCGAGAGAGAGGAGAGAGAAAAGAAAAAAAAAAAAAAGGGGGGAGGGGGAGAAGGGGCAGGGGAGAAGAGAGAGGGAGAAAAAAAGAAAGGGGGAGAAGAAAACTTCGAGATTAGAAAAAAGAGAAAACAGAAACTCAAGAAGATAACCGGAAAGTAGAGAAACAGTTAATATACTGTTCGTAGAACCGGGGACCAGCCCAGGGACTACTTAAGGGAAAAACGGGGACACGAACCGACACACGGCCAGAGCGCTACCCCGCGCCCTTCTTTTTCCTGCTGGCCGGCCCCCTCCCTCCCAAACCTAAGGAAGGGTCCGCCAAATAACCTCCCACTAACCCCACCCCCCAGAACAAGCTTATAGAAACTTTGCCCCCCCCCAGCCCACTATCTTAGGATCCACCAACGCAAATGTTTTAGACATCCCCCAGAACATTGTGTCCATTAGAATTGATTTAACGCCTAGATTGTCATTTTTTTCTTTTTTCTCTTCTTTCCCTCTGAGGCGTAGGCTCACAGAAGACCCTCCCAGCTCCCGTCTCCTTCACCACCAGCATTGCCTCTGCTCAGATCTTGCTCATATAGAGCCTTCATTCTCACGGGACCTCTCTTTGAGCAGGGGTGGCTCCCCCCTTTCTCCTCCTCTGCTCCGTATAGGCCTGAGGCTCCCAAGCCGTCCAGTCCGGAACCGAGCAGTCCGAAATATCCAGAAAGGCACAGAGATTCGGGAGCTCCGAGTGCCTCCTCAGAAGGAACACCGAGTCCCCCTTACGCACAATCAGGTGGAAGGGGTGGCCCCATCTATAGGTGGCGTTCGCTTCCTTTATTCTAATCAGGAGAGGTTGCAGCAGACGCCTCATATACAGTGTGCGGCTGGAAACGTCCGGGAACAACTTTACCATAGCACCGTCTATTTTCACAGGGCCGTGTGCCCAGGCCCCCTGCAGGATCTTTTCTCTGTCTCCATAGTAATGTAGGCGGCATAACACATCCCTGGAGGAGGGCGTGGGTCTGGTGCCGGGCCTGGCAACCCTGTGGATTCTGTCAAAAAGATAAGTAGCCTCAAGCGGACGATCTGTGACCATGTTGAAAATGGACAGGACTTTAGAACGCAGGAGATCCTGGGGCCAGTTCTCCGGTATACCCTTCAGTCTGACATTATTTCTCCTGCTCCTGTTTTCTTGGTCATCCAGGAGCAGGGCTAGGTCTCTGATGTGGGCATTAGAAGATTCACAGTCCCTTTCAATTCGCTCCATTCTGCTCTCCAGGGACTCCTGTGCTTGCTCCGTTGCTTCAATTCTGTCCTCCAGCACCACCATTTCCTCTCTCAGGGTGGACAGCGCCATCTGTTGGGAGGATTCAATTCTGGCCACTACATCTTCCAGGTCTTTTTTGCTGGGGAGGGCTAGGATAAGCTCCCTGAGAGCATTTATGTCTTCCTGCGGAGGGCCAGAGGGCAGGGTGCTTTTTAAGGACAGGGGCGCTGTGCGCTCCAGCGGGGGGGGGGACCCCTGGGTGCAGAGGATGGCAGGTATTCCCGGATCGCATGATCCCCCAGGGGCCGAGGTCTCCGCCTCCCCCGCAGCAGCATGTATGGAGGCAGGCCGCGAGGAATGCTGCGCGGTTCCCCCCCCACCCCTCCAGCCCTCCCTACCTGGGCTCTCTCCCTTCTGTATCAGTGCCGGGGCCCTGCGCCGCTCCTCCCCACCGCTGGTCTCCGGTGCAATGTTGCTGGCTGTGGGAGGGCGCCGGACCGCGCCTGGGGAATTCCCCGTCGGAGGGGGCCGCGAGCCCACCGGCGCCATCTTGCTTCGGGCCGCCAGCGGAGGCTCAGTCCCAGACGCCGCCAGGTACCTGGATATGCTCCCCTGGGAGTTCTGACACGCCGTGGGGGAGGCAGGAGCTGCAGCACTACCCGGTTTCTTCTTTGGAGCCATCCTGGGTAAGCGGGGTCAGCGGGATATAACTGTAATCTTTTGTGGGCGCAGGAGCTCTGGGAACAAGCTTCCTCACGCCGCCATGTCCAGGACACGCCCCCCATAGAGCAATCTTAACTTTATCTTTGCCTACTCTGATTCCCTCAAATAGATGTGACTCCTCCATAAATCTAGCAAAGGCTTCCATGGCCAGGTTGAACAGCAATGGTGACATTGGACATCCCTGTCTGGTTCCCTTGTGCAAGTGAAAAGAATCAGAGAGGAATCCTGGTGTGTGTACCCTAGCTGTAGGGCTATTGTAGACCCCATCCAAAAATGTTCTAAATTTGCCCTTTAAATTGAACGAGTCCAACGTCGCCCCGAGCCACTCCCAACTAACGTAATCAAATGCTTTCTCTGCATCAAGAGTTAGGAGGGCTGGTCTGTCTCCGAAATGCGGCTGTCGTCCTACCTCGTCCAGCACTGGCAAGACTTTTCTTATGTTTTTAACTGCAGCTCTTCCCTTAACAAATCCCACCTGAGCTGGCTTCACCAGTTGGGGAAGCACCATTGCTAAGCGGTCAGACCAAAAGATTATATCCAAAATAATGGCTAAATCAATAAGTGAAATAGGTCTATAGGAGCCAGCCTCCAAGGGGTCTTTGCCATGCTTTGGAATTGCTTTGATATACGTCTCCTTGGATCTACCTGGAATATCTCCTGTTGTCAAAATGTTGTTGTAGTAAGTAGTCAATACCGGGGAAAGCTGTTCCTTGAGTGCTCTGTAAAAGTCCCCACCATACCCATCAGGACCGGGTGCCTTTCCATTTTGAAGATGACTTCTAGTTTGCTTCACCTCTTCTTCCGTCATGTCTGCATTAATTACATCCTGCAGCTCCTGCGTGAGTTTAGGGAGAGCTGAGCTTTGGCGGAAGGCTCTACCCTCTGTCGTATTTGTGTGTGAGAGTTTGTATAGACCTTTTATAAAAGGTTTGTAGAGTGGAATTTATTTTTTTGGGATCAGAGGTTACCTTTCCTTGTCCATCTTTTATTCTGACTATGGGTGATACTTGTAAACGTCCCTTTGCCAAGTTCGCCAGAAGCTTAGCCGCTTTGTTGCCGTATCGAAGTAATTCGACCTCTTGCCTAGATCTATTCACCTTCTCCCTCCTGTCTATCCACGTCTCAAACTCTCTTGTTTGGTCAGTTTCCAATGTTCTCTGTTTTGCGTTGAGGGGTTCTGCAGGAACTCCGTATAGGCATGTCTGAGTTTTGCACTCGATTCAGAATACCCCTCCTTCACTTTTTTTCCTAAGGGAAGAGAAGTACATTAAAATTCTGTTTCTCAACAGTCTTTGCCGTGTTCCAAAACAGAGCAGTTTCATCTACGTGTTCTCTGTTGTCCGATAGAAACTCATCCCACCAGCAGCGCAATTTGTCATTGAATCCCTCGTCCTTTGTCAGGAGGGCTGGAACCCTCCATATAAAGTCTGTTCCCCTGACCACCCTGTCCGTCAGTTCCATACCCACTGGGGCATGATCTGATATAACCAAATCAAAAATTTCGACCGACTTCAACCTGTTTAATAGACTCTCTGAGGTCAGGAGGTAGTCATTTCTCGATGAGGACTGGTGGACATGGGAAAAGTGAGTGAATTCTCTAGCATCAGGATGCAGCCAACACCAGACATCCCTGAGCCCAGTCTGATTAAGTAGAGAGGTGAATGCGTTCTCCTCTCTGGGGGGTCCTACCCTAACTCCTTCTATCTTCCTCTATCCTATGTACCGTATTAAAGTCACCTCCAGTAATTATCAAGGGAGAATTATCCAGGACAATTTTTCACTCTATATCTTCAAAAAAGGATTTGTTTGAACCGTTAGAGCCATAAATGTTATATATAGAATAGGTTTCTCCTCCATGGTCTATAGTGACCCGTACCCATCTCCCCTGGTCGTCACATTCCTGAGACAATAATTTAAAAACGAAGTTGCGGTGGAACAAAATCGCTACCCCTGCATGTCTACCCTGTGCTGCCGATCCCACTACGGTCCCCACCCAGAATCTATTAAGCCTGAAAAAAATCCTCTTCCCTTAAGTGAGTCTCCTGAAGTAGGACAATGACTGGGGAGAATCGTTTAAGGTACCTCAGTATCTTAGACCTTTTGTTTTGGAGATCGTAGACCCTTTAGGCTAGGTTCACACACTGCGTTTTTTTGTTTTTTTTTGACGCTGCGTTTTTGTGCGTATTTTGCGGAAAAAAACGCACAAACGCACCCGCGGCAAATAAACGCGGCAAAAAACGCACGCGTTTTGCCGCGATTTGGTGCGTTTTTTGCTGCCTTTTGCTGTGTTTTTGCTCACTGCGTCTTTTTGCGTTTTTTTTTTTTTTTTTTTTTTTATCAGTGAACAAAAAAAAAAAGGTCTGTCCTTTCCTTCTTCAATATGTTCTTCATTCTCCACTAGTGTATGCAGGAGAGCCGACAGCTGCAGAACTAAAAGGCTCAGCATACTCCATCCAATAGTGTATGCAGGAGAGCAGACAGCAGCTGCAGAACTACAAGGCTCAGCATGCTCCATCCAGGACTGTATGCTGGAGAGTCAGGGGGAGCAGACCTACAAGGCTCAGCATCCTCCATGCAATAGTGTATGCAGGAGAGCAGACAGCAGCTGTCGAACTACAAGGCTCAGCATCCTCCTTCCAGGACTGTATGCAGGATTTCTTTGCCCTTCCCCCCAAACAAAAAAAATGACGTGGGCTTCGCCATATTTTTGTATGCTAGCCGGGTACAGCAGGCAGGTACGGGCTGCCCCCAACCCCCAGCTGCCTAGTTGTACCCGGCTAGGAACCAAAAATATAGGGAAGCCCTTTTTTTTTTTTTTTTTTTTAATTATTTCATGAATTTCATGAAATAATTAAAAAAAAAAAAAAAAAAAAAATGACGTGAGCTTTGCCTAATTTTTGTGTCCAGCCGGGTACAACTAGGCAGCTGGGGATTGGAATCCACAGTGCAGGGTGCCCATGCTTTCTGGGCACCCCCGCTGCGAATTGCAGTCCGCAGCCACCCCAGAAAATGGCGCTTTCATAGAAGCGCCATCTTCTGGCGCTGTATCAAACTCTTCCAGCTGCCCTGATGCCGGGTGGCTCACTGGGTAATAATGGGGTTAGGGCTAGCTGTATATTATCAGCTGGCCCTAAGCCCGAAATTCAAGGTGTCACGCCAATATTAGACATGGCCGCCATGAATTTCTAGTAAAGATAAAAAAAACCACAACACACAGAAAAATATTTTTATTAGAAATAAAACACAACACAATTATTGACTCCATCTTTATTGAAATAAACCCCCCCCCCTCCCTCCGCAGTAATCCTGGGTCAAGGGTCCCGCGCCGTCCAATCCGGATCCAATATCATCTGATCGGTTTGCTGGAAGGGAAAGCGATCAGATGATGTGTCAGGTTCTAGGGGCTGAAGCACATCACACTTCAGCTGATTGTATAAAAGCCGTTTATACAATCAGCTGATGCATCGGTGCAAAAAAAAAAAAATACTCACTTATGTGCTGATTACCGGCAGCTCCTAGAGCGATTGGAGGAGTCTGATCCCGTCCGATCGCTGCAGCAGCTGCCGGTAATCAGGGATGAAGTCTCCAGACGCATCCGCTGATAGATGAAGCCGGCCGGGCGCCGGCATCAGCCCGAGACTTACGATCAGCTGACGCGTCAGGTGACTGCATCAGGTGATCCATCGCCAGGTCCTGCATCCTGCAAGCATACGTACCCGGGGAGACTGCACACACCCGGAGCGGCGGTACCGGTAGGAGGATCTGGGAGCGGGCATGACACCGGGAGTCTGCAGACAGGTGAGTATGACTTTTTTTTTTTTCTACTGTTAACTTTTGTTTTCGCAGCCGCTTTCACCTCCCGCCCAGACATGGTGCCACACGGCAGCATACATGCACAGGACCGGAGGTGGAAGCGGCGGTGACGGTACCGGGAGGATTCACGCTTCTGTATTTACTGACAGAAGGAATCCTCTTCCTGTACATGTCACTTTACTACTCACCTCCTGCGTTTTATAGCTGCGTTTTTGGTCTTAGAAACGCACTAAAACGCACCAAAACGCAGCTATTTGCATTTCTCATTGCGTCTTTCAACATCCCATTGCACTCAATGGATGAAAAGCGCAGTGAAAAACGCGGGAATAATTGACATGCTGCGTTTTTGTGGCACCACAAAAACGCAGCTGAAAAAAAACGCTGTGTGCAGACAGCAAAAATGAAAACTCAGACTTTGCTGGGGAAGCAAAGTCATGCAGTTTTCTGAGCAAAAACGCACCCGAAAACTGCGCAAAAACGCCGCGAAAAACGCACTGTGTGAACTCACTCTTACACGCCAGGAAATGACAATCCTAGGAGTCCCTGTTAGTTTTGGTTACTACCTGTTATCAGATACTTGATACTTGTGGAAGGGTTAAACAGCATGCAGAGTCTGTCTGTGACTCCTGAAAGAAGAAAGGTGTTAAAAAGAACAAGAAATACACAACAAGGAAAATATCCTAGGGCAACAATAACTCTAAATTCAAAATGCACTGGTGTGTTCCGAGCTGCGCACACCACCAGACAAGCTATGCACTTCACTTTTTTCTGAGATTGGGAAAGTGGTTGATTACACAAGAAGATTAGAGAAACTCAAGCTGCACCACATGAAATGTAGGGAATATCAATCAGGACGACATCCGTATCCCCCAACTATCCCCTCACAATTTGTCTAAACAGACCACTCCACCCCCTCCCCCACCAAACCACAGGACACATCCCCAGATGTGGATAGAGATGATGGGAACAAGCGTCCTCTGGCATGGCAGGCCCCACATAACATAACCCATTCCTGACCCCTCCCCCACCAACACCCACTTCCTCTCCTCCCAAAAAAAGTTCATTCATTCATTATCTTGGTATCATCTCACAAATGGCTCGGATAAGAGTCCAGACCATTAAGGGAAAGTGGGTAAGGGTATATACTACATCACCATTCACAAGTTATCACTGGGTTGCTTCACCTATTACGACCTGTTGACCTCTGGGATTTTGGTGACATTGCTCGGTTGTCCCCCTCTTGGTCTCCTCTTCTCTCTGCAGTTTTCACCGTTTACAGTGTTTTTTCAATGTCTCTTTCGGCGTCCCTTGCCGAATTGTAGACAATGTTGACACCATCTTTTGGAAAATCCTCAGTAATGCAGGGTACTGAAGTGTGAGGCTCTTCCTGGCTTGATGCAGAGACACACATATTTTGCTGAAAGCTATTCTTCGCTTGGCCACATCTGCAGAATAATCCTCGAATAGAAGAAGTTTCATTCCTCTTGTGATCAATGGTTGGGTTCTCTTTCTGTAGGCCCTTATTATGTCAAACTTGTCGTTGTAGTCCAAAAATTTCATGATCACTTGGCGTGGTCTTGTCTGATCCCCAGACTTTTGGGCGTGGGAGCGCAGGTCTGGGCCCACCCTGTATAGTCCTTATTAATTCCCAGAGCCGCCGGGAGATCTTTCACATAGGCGTTAAAGTTCGCCTACGGGAACCGCTTCAGATAGCCCCACTATTCGGTTGCTCCGCCTGGACCTATTCTTGAGATCTTCAACCTTGTCCGCTAGGCGTTTCGTTTCTGCGACCGTTTCCTCTGTGAGGACAGTTGCTTGTTATCTTCTTCTAGGGATGACACTCTTTGTTCCAACTCCTCTATCTGTCCTTTGTTTAATTGCCCCTGAAAGTTGTGGAGGGCATTCTGGATAGCTTTCTCTATGGTTTTCTGGATCTCTGGCATGACATTAGCTGCAACCTCTGTTGCCTTTGTTTTAAAGTCTACCGTTTGCATGTGTGTGTCAGCTTCTTTGTTGCTGTCATTAGAGTGTTCGGCAGATTCACTCATGAAGGCATTGGTTGAGATATATCAACAGAGACTTGTTCTTCCATGGGGCTCGGTGCCATTTCTTCCTCCACCTTCGCTGCTGGCCCTGTCTCTTACGCGAGAGTAGTCCATTTTTTGTGCACTACGTAGGAGGTACCGCTCCATAAATCACAGGTCTGTAAGTTGCAAAAGCACCGTCCCATTAACAAGGGGAGACAATAAATTGTAGTGTGAGGGTCTTAGTATATGAGTGGCTTACTGTCAGCTCCTTCAGAAGCCAGCAATTTACAAGATGCAGTTCTGCATGATGGCCACCAGAGGGAGGCAGTATCCTGCAGATGGCTGTGAGATGCACTATATTGTTTCACCCACTAGATGGCTCACTTCCTGCTTCCCGGGGATCCAGCAGTTTATTTTCAAAGAGAAAAAAAATGGAGGTTTCCCGCCCAGAAATCTCTCTCCAGCCTGTGTCATTGCTCAGCATGCAGCTTTCTCTGCCCTCCCGACCTCCAGCAGTCCTCTCTTCAGCACAGGTGAGGGCACTACTTAGCACAGTTCAGTGATCCGTGCTACCCGAGGGGGGGGGAGGGGGGGAGCGTGGACCACCCCGACCTACCCCTGATGCACGCTGTCCCTGGCCTCAGCTCTTAATGGCAGGCTCCAGCCCAGCACTGCTGTGTTCTGTCTTCCTCACTGTAATCTGGCCAGAGCGAGGGATATCTGCAGCAGTCTCCACAGCAGGAGTCCTGGGTCAGGGGATCCTCCGGTCTCTACCAAAGTGCAGTGCGTCTGCCAGACCCTCAATCGGTCTCTCACCCAGCTTTTTCTCAGGGAGTCTCTTGCAGAGGCAGCTATCCCCCAGCAGCTGTGTCTTTGGGGTGTTGGGTGGGCACAGATCCGTCCCTGATTATTAGGGCAGGGTTGTATCTGCTGTCAGATTTCCATTTTTAAGGACCTCCCACCTGCCTGTAAATGTGTCATTGGTGCTGATGTGCACCATGACCACTGGGCCATGATATGACCGATCAGCGATATGCTGGACTCCAACGCCAGGAAGACGACACAACATTCGCTGATCCCTGTTATTCTGCCAGATTGTCCTGTATGTTGCCCTGATAATGGAGTCCCCCTCCCTCCCTACTACCAGCGCCTGTCTGGCCTGCCCTGTGCTCCTATCCCCCACCTTTATCACCATGCCCCGTCAGTCGGCCCACTCATGTCCGTCGGCCCCTCAGCCAGCTTGCTGCTGCCAGCTCGCTCCTCTCAATCGGCCTTCTCCCTGACATTGGCCCCTCAGCCAGCTCACTTCTGTCGACTCCCTCCTGTACATCAGCCACCACTCCCCATCCGTCAGACCCAGCTCCCTGCTGTCGTCTCGCTCCTGTCTGCAGGCCCCTGCTCCCTGACGTTGGCCCCTGCTCCCTGATGTTGGCCCCTCAGCCAGCTCCCCGCTGTCGGCTCACTCCCCATACATCTACCCCATTCCCCATCCATCGGCTTCTCACCCAGCTCCCCGCTGTCTGCTCACGCCCCGTACGTGTGCCCCTATTCCCCATTTGTCGGCCTGCTTCCCGCTGTCAGCACACTCCTGTCTGTCCCCACTTCCCATCAATCGGCCCGCTCCCTGACATTGGCCCCTCAGCTAGCTTCCCTGCTGTCGGCCCGCTCCCTGCTGTCGGCCCGCTCCCTGCTGTCGGCCCGCTCCCTGCTGTCGGCCCGCTCCCTGCTGTCGGCCCGCTCCCTGCTGTCGGCCCGCTCCCTGCTGTCGGCTCTCTCCTGTCCGTTGGCCCCCGCTCCCCATCCATCAGCCTGCTCTCAGTCCCTCTGCCCACTTTTTCACCATTATTAGACCCTGGGTCCTCTGCTCCCTTCCAGTAGATGGTGTTGGCATGTGTCTATGAGCCTCCAGAGTAATGAACCTCTGACTGCTCTCCTCCTCATCTCTTCCTCCTTCTTCTCCAGACTGCCCCTTGGGTGAAGAGCGGGAGACGCTGTTTGTCCAGAAGATTCGTCAGTGCGGCGTCCTGTTTGATTTTGTGTCTGATCCTCTCAGTGACCTGAAATACAAGGAGGTGAAGCGGGCGGCTCTGAGCGAGATGGTGGAGTACATCACCCACAGCCGCGATGTGCTGACGGACTGCATCTACCCTGAGGCCGTGCACATGGTGAGACGCCTCCATCTTCTTCATGTCATAGTCTGCTTTATTTCTTGCGCCATCTTTCTTTCTCATGTTCTGCATTTCTCAGTTCTCAGTGAATTTGTTCCGGCCGCTTCCACCCTCTTCTAACCCCAGCGGAGCAGAGTTTGACCCTGAGGAAGATGAGCCTACACTGGAGGCCGCCTGGCCACATCTGCAGGTGACAGCGCTTCTCCTCCATATTTACCACATGCGGGGGCCCATGACTCGGTCTGTGGTGGGGTCTTCTATTTTTGGGTGTGGGTTCTTACAGTTTTTTTCTTCTTCCTTAGCTAGTGTATGAGTTTTTCCTCAGATTTCTCGAGTCTCCTGACTTTCAGCCCAATGTAGCAAAGAAGTATATAGACCAGAAATTTGTGCTGTCGGTAAGAGGTGTGATTGAGTGTGAGTGTGAGTGTGTACCTCCGAGCTTGTGACCACTATGCTCCTCACATGTCTCCTCAGCTCCTGGATCTTTTTGACAGTGAAGACCCCCGAGAGCGAGACTTCCTGAAGACCATTCTGCATCGCATCTACGGGAAGTTCTTGGGGCTGCGGGCCTACATGAGGCGGCACATGAACAACATCTTCTACAGGTGGTGGTGACTGGTCGTGGTGTTTGGCTGCGCTCTGGCTACTGTGGGCGACGCTGCGGCTTTCATGCTTTTGGTTTTTCCCTTTTAGGTTTATTTATGAGACAGAACATCACAATGGAATCGCTGAGCTCCTGGAGATCCTCGGCAGGTACGTCTGTGCGGGGGAGACAGCTGCCCGGAGGCTTGTGGTCATGCCGCCATTATCCGGGCAGGGCTCTGCACATGTCCGCTCTCATGGCGCCACGTGCTGCCACACAGCCTAACCCTGGTGACCGGATGTCTCATGTCTTCTACATTTCAGCATCATAAATGGATTTGCGCTTCCCCTGAAGGAAGAACACAAGATGTTTCTGATCAGAGTCCTCCTACCTCTACACAAGGCCAAGTCTCTCAGCGTCTACCACCCGCAGGTAACCTCAACCCCCCCCCTCCCCCCCCATCACCATTACCCACAGGTAACCAACCCACCCCCCCGCCAACATTACCTGCAGGTAACCTCAACCCCCCCCCCTTCATAATTACCCGCAGGTAACCAACCCACCCCCCCCCCCCGCCAACATTACCTGCGGGTAACCTCAAACCCCCCCCCCCCCCCTTCATCATTACCCGCAGGTAGTCCCACAAGTACCCACAGGTAACACCCAAACCCCCTACCCACCCCCACCCCCCCTTCATCATTACCCGCAGGTGACACCCCGCCATTACCCCGCCTCTCTGAGGTCCAGGCTCTTCCCTGCCAGCTTGGCTCTAACTTGTCCTGTTTGCTCCCGGCAGCTGGCTTACTGCGTGGTGCAGTTCTTGGAGAAGGACAGTACCCTGACCGACCCAGTGAGTATAATGGATCACCTGTATGTACCTTACTGTGCCATGTGTACACGAATTATCTCACAGAATGCAGCATTGGCCATAGTGCCGCGCCCACACATTGCCCGCAGTATACGTGACTAGTCATATGACTGGCTGTCTGTGCCCGCAGATACATGACTTGTTACATTGTATGTGGCTCGTCATATGGCTGGCTGTATCTGCCCGCAGTGTACGTGGCTCGTACGTGGCTCGTCACGTGACTGGCTGTCTGTGCCCGCAGGTCATCTCCGGACTCCTGCGCTTCTGGCCTCGCACCCATAGCCCCAAAGAGGTGATGTTCCTGAATGAACTGGAGGAGATTCTGGATGTTATGGAGCCGTCAGAATTTACCAAGATCATGGAGCCTCTGTTCCGGCAGCTGGCGCAGTGCGTGTCCAGTCCCCACTTCCAGGTAGTCCGCTCACAATAGGGGGGATACCAGTGATCTGCATGATGGTGTCAGTCTGTGCAGCAAATAATGTGTAACAAGGGTCTGATTAGGATAAGATGGCGGGAAAGTGTCTGGTATGTGTCAGAAGATCGGCTCTGCTGTATCCACAATTCAGGGATGTGCGGGGATCGGGCTCTGCTGTATCCACAATTCAGGGATGTGCGGGGATCGGGCTCTGCTGTATATACAATTCAGGGATGTGTGGGGATCGGGCTCTGCCGTATACACAATTCAGGGATGTGTGGGGATCGGGCTCTGCCGTATACACAATTCAGGGATGTGTGGGGATCGGGCTCTGCTGTATACACAATTCAGGGATGTGTGGGGATCGGGCTCTGCTGTATCCACAATTCAGGGATGTGTGGGGATCGGGCTCTGCTGTATACACAATTCAGGGATGTGTGGGGATCGGGCTCTGCTGTATCCACAATTCAGGGATGTGTGGGGATCGGGCTCTGCTGTATACACAATTCAGGGATGTGTGGGGATCGGGCTCTGCCGTATACACAATTCAGGGATGTGTGGGGATTGGGCTCTGCTGTATACACAATTCAGGGATGTGTGGGGATCGGGCTCTGCCGTATCCACAATTCAGGGATGTGTGGGGACCGGGCTCTGCCGTATACACAATTGAGGGATGTGTGGGGATCGGGCTCTGCTGTATCCACAATTCAGGGATGTGTGGGGATCGGGCTCTGCTGTATCCACAATTCAGGGATGTGTGGGGACCGGGCTCTGCCGTATACACAATTCAGGGATGTGTGGGGATCGGGCTCTGCCGTATACACAATTCAGGGATGTGCGGGGATCGGGCTCTGCCGTATACACAATTCAGGGATGTGTGGGGATCGGGCTCTGCCGTATACACAATTCAGGGATGTGTGGGGATCGGGCTCTGCTGTATATACAATTCAGGGATGTGTGGGGATCGGGCTCTGCTGTATACACAATTCAGGGATGTGCGGGGATCGGGCTCTGCCGTATATACAATTCAGGGATGTGTGGGGATCGGGCTCTGCCGTATATACAATTCAGGGATGTGTGGGGATCGGGCTCTGCCGTATACACAATTCAGGGATGTGTGGGGATCGGGCTCTGCCGTATACACAATTCAGGGATGTGTGGGGATCGGGCTCTGCTGTATCCACAATTCAGGGATGTGTGGGGATCGGGCTCTGCCGTATATACAATTCAGGGATGTGTGGGGATCGGGCTCTGCCGTATACACAATTCAGGGATGTGTGGGGATCGGGCTCTGCCGTATACACAATTCAGGGATGTGTGGGGATCGGGCTCTGCTGTATCCACAATTCAGGGATGTGTGGGGATCGGGCTCTGCTGTATCCACAATTCAGGGATGTGTGGGGATCGGGCTCTGCCGTATATACAATTCAGGGATGTGTGGGGATCGGGCTCTGCCGTATACACAATTCAGGGATGTGTGGGGATCGGGCTCTGCCGTATATACAATTCAGGCATGTGTGGGGATCGGGCTCTGCTGTATCCACAATTCAGGGATGTGTGGGGATCGGGCTCTGCCGTATACACAATTCAGGGATGTGTGGGGATCGGGCTCTGCTGTATCCACAATTCAGGGATGTGTGGGGATCGGGCTCTGCCGTATACACAATTCAGGGATGTGTGGGGATCGGGCTCTGCCGTATACACAATTCAGGCATGTGTGGGGATCGGGCTCTGCCGTATACACAATTCAGGGATGTGTGGGGATCGGGCTCTGCCGTATATACAATTCAGGGATGTGTGGGGATCGGGCTCTGCCGTATACACAATTCAGGGATGTGTGGGGATCGGGCTCTGCCGTATATACAATTCAGGCATGTGTGGGGATCGGGCTCTGCCGTATCCACAATTCAGGGATGTGTGGGGATCGGGCTCTGCCGTATCCACAATTCAGGGATGTGTGGGGATCGGGCTCTGCTGTATCCACAATTCAGGCATGTGTGGGGATCGGGCTCTGCTGTATCCACAATTCAGGCATGTGTGGGGATCGGGCTCTGCTGTATCCACAATTCAGGGATGTGCGGGGATCGGGCTCTGCCGTATCCACAATTCAGGGATGTGTGGGGATCGGGCTCTGCCGTATCCACAATTCAGGGATGTGTGGGGATCGGGCTCTGCTGTATCCACAATTCAGGGATGTGTGGGGATCGGGCTCTGCTGTATCCACAATTCAGGGATGTGCGGGGATCGGGCTCTGCCGTATCCACAATTCAGGGATGTGTGGGGATCGGGCTCTGCCGTATCCACAATTCAGGGATGTGTGGGGATCGGGCTCTGCCGTATCCACAATTCAGGGATGTGTGGGGATCGGGCTCTGCTGTATCCACAATCCAGGGATGACTCGTTTCCATGTGAGTCTGTGATTGGATGGTGAGGGCAGTGATGTCACAGGCCGTGTAGCAGTGTAGTCTGTGATTGGATGGTGAGGGCAGTGATGTCACAGGCCGTGTAGCAGGGTAGTCTGTGATTGGATGGTGAGGGCGGTGATGTCACAGGCCGTGTAGCAGGGTAGTCTGTGATTGGATGGTGAGGGCAGTGATGTCACAGGCCGTGTAGCAGTGTAGTCTGTGATTGGATGGTGAGGGCGGTGATGTCACAGGCCGTGTAGCAGTGTAGTCTGTGATTGGATGGTGAGGGCAGTGATGTCACAGGCCGTGTAGCAGTGTAGTCTGTGATTGGATGGTGAGGGCGGTGATGTCACAGGCCGTGTAGCAGGGTAGTCTGTGATTGGATGGTGAGGGCGGTGATGTCACAGGCCGTGTAGCAGGGTAGTCTGTGATTGGATGGTGAGGGCGGTGATGTCACAGGCTGTGTAGCAGGGTAGTCTGTGATTGGATGGTGAGGGCGGTGATGTCACAGGCTGTGTAGCAGTGTAGTCTGTGATTGGATGGTGAGGGCGGTGATGTCACAGGCCGTGTAGCAGTGTAGTCTGTGATTGGATGGTGAGGGCGGTGATGTCATAGGCTGTGTAGTCTGTGATTGGATGGTGAGGGCGGTGATGTCACAGGCTGTGTAGCAGTGTAGTCTGTGATTGGATGGTGAGGGCGGTGATGTCACAGGCTGTGTAGCAGTCTAGTCTGTGATTGGATGGTGAGGGCGGTGATGTCACAGGCTGTGTAGCAGTGTAGTCTGTGATTGGATGGTGAGGGCGGTGATGTCACAGGCTGTGTAGCAGTGTAGTCTGTGATTGGATGGTGAGGGCGGTGATGTCATAGGCTGTGTAGTCTGTGATTGGATGGTGAGGGCGGTGATGTCACAGGCTGTGTAGCAGTGTAGTCTGTGATTGGATGGTGAGGGCGGTGATGTCACAGGCTGTGTAGCAGGGTATCCATGTCTGAGCTCTCTGTACCCTTTGTTCCCTCCATCCAGACCTCCGCTGTGAGCTTTTCCTGACCACCGCGTCATGCAGCGCTTGGTAACATCGTGCTGCAGTTTCTCTAACAAGTTTCTTACCATTTCTACTTTACAGGAATTGTTCTCCATCAAGCCTTACCCAGTTTTTTTTTTGGTTCTTTTAATTGCAAGTTCTAGATTTTATACTGTGGGTATACTGTGTCCCATATCTATTCTGTGCCCCACCCACCCCCTTTAGTGCTGCGTGCTGACAGATTCTGTTGCTCAGTCGTCTACCTCCCCCCCCCCCCCCCCCCCCGAGATCTGCTCAGTGCCGGATCCTGTGCTGCCAGATTCTGTGCCCCCTCGAGTTCTGCGCACTGCCGGATCCTGTGCTGCCGGATCCTGTGCCCCCTCGAGTTCTGCGCACTGCCGGGTTCTGTGCTGTCGGAGTTTGTGGCCCCTCATGTAACGCGTCCTTCAGCAGACAGCAAAACTGCTCTTTCTTCGGCGCTCCATTGGGAGACCCAGACGATTGGGTGTATAGCACTGCCTCCGGAGGCCACACAAAGCAATTACACTAAAAAGTGTAAGGCCCCTCCCCTTCTGGCTATACACCCCCAGTGGGATCACTGGCTCACCAGTTTTCTGCTTTGTGCGAAGGAGGTCAGACATCCATGCATAAGCTCCACTGTTCAGTCAGCAGTAGCTGCTGACTATATCGGATGGAAGAAAAGAGGGCCCATACTAGGGCCCCCAGCATGCTCCCTTCTCACCCCACTTGCGGTTTGTAAGGTTGAGGTACCTATTGCTGGTACGGAGGCTGGAGCCCACATGCTGTTTTCCTTCCCCATCCCCCTGAGGGGCTCTGAGGAAGTGGGATCTTTCCGGCCACCAAGCCCTGAGGCCGGGCTCCATCCACAGATCCATAGAACCTGCTGGATGTGGAGCTGGAGTGCCGTTCAGGGACAAGGCCCTGCAACTTTCAGGTACTCTGTGTCCCCGTATGGCAGGCCACGCACACTCCAGGCTTGCTGGGTGTGCTAGTGCGCCGGGGACTGTAGCGCTGTGCGCTGGGCTTATAGTCCCTGCAGATTACTGGGGGACTTTACGTGTGGGGACCGCCGCGCCGACCGCCCCTGGAGCGGCGGCGCAGCTGCGACTTGTAGTGCGCCGGGGACGCGCCGACCGCGCTTTTACGGCGGCGGCGCTTCTAACTTTAGTCCCCGGCTTTTGCGGCCTAGCGCCGCTTCGTTCCCGCCCCCACCCTGTCACTCAGGGACAGGGAGAGACGCTGTTCTATAGCAGCGCCGAGGGCTGGAGCCTTATTTGCATTCTCCAGCCCCCTTTACTAGACACAGTGGGCGCCGGGTTCCCGCTCTTGTCTCGGGCACGCCCTCGGCCCGCCCCTCTCCTCTGGACGCCGGCAGCCATTCCGGCACGCAGAGCGGGAAAACAGAGACACTGAGCTACCAGCACAGGATTCCGGCGCCACACACCCGCTTTTGTGCGGGCGGTAAGCGGCAACTAAAGTGCTGACCCACTAATGCCGAAGTGTCCTGTTGTACTTTTGTACGGTCGCTATTCAGGATGCAGACCTAGAAACAGCAGCAAAAGATCAGGGGTGCTAAGGCACAGACTCTATATGCTGCTTGTCTTGCATGTGCTGCGGTGTCATGTGTCCTTTATGCTTGTATACTTTACATTGCACTGTAAGGGCTATTCTTGGCTGTCTACCCGCCTAGATGGCTAGACAGCGGCAGCAAACAGCAATGGTGCTAAGGCACAAGCTTTCAATGCTGCTTGGATTGCATGTACTGCAGAGTTTATTTTCATGCTTGTACATTCACTGCATGTCGCTATTCTTGGCTAATGCTCCTTGATGACTAGACAACAGCAGCAGAAAAGCAAGGGTGCTAAGGCACAAGCTTTCAATGCTGCTTGGATTGCATGTGCTGCAGTGGTTATTTTCATGCTTGTATGCTATACATTCACTGTATGTCGCTTTTCCTGGCTAATGCTCCTGAATAACTAGACAACGGCAGCAGAAAAGCAAAGGTGCCAAGGCACAGGCTTTCTATGCTCCTTGTACTGCATGTGCTGAAGTGTTTATTGTACTTCATGCTTGTATGCTATACATTGCACTGTACGGTCGCTATTCTTGGCTAATGCTCCTAGATGGCTAGACAGCAACAGCAAAAAAAAAAAAAGCATGGGTGCCAAGGCACAGGCTTTCTATGCTGCTTGTACTGCATGCGACTGTTCCAGGACCCCCAGTGTGTGCAATTACTCAACGGGGTCTCTGCTACAGGTGGCCAAAAGAACCACCTGTGATCCCTGTCCAGGGACAGGGACGGAGTTGCAGTTTCCGCTGATATATTGTCTGTGGCTATGACTAACCTCTTACAGACTTTGCAGTCCAGACAGACCTTGGGCAATGTTGATTCAATGCCCCTGGCCACCCTGATTTCGAAACAAATCATGGCTCCAGGAGGGTCCCATGCATCCCAGGGTGCAGGCTCTGACACGGACGACAGTCCCAGACGGCCTAAGCGAGCTCCCTAAGAACGGCCCTCGACTTCATCACAGTACTCTCTGTATGATGAGGCAGCCGTAGCTGTTCAGGACTCTGATCCTGAGACCGCTCTCAATCCGGATACACCGGATGGTGACGCTATAGTGAATAATCTTATAGCGTCCATCAATGGAAGGTTGGGTATTTCTCCCTCAACTCCTCCAGTGGAGGGGTCAGCTTCACAGCAGAAGAAATCCCTATTTCGGTATCTCAAGCGTATATTGAGTACTTTTCTGGTCACTCTGACTCCAGAGAAGCAGTCCAGGAACACCACGCTTATCCCGATAAGCGTTTCTCCAACCGTATTGAAGATACGCGTTGTCTCTTCCCCCCTGACGTGCTCAAGCGCTCCAAGGGTGGATCCCCCAATCTCCAGGCTTGCGGCTAGATCTATAGTTGCAGTGGAAGATGGGACTTCACTTAAAGATGCCATTGACAGACAGCCCTATCGGCGGGTCGGTTGCCCCGGCATTCGCAGCCATAGAGGCACTCCAAGCTATTTCAGCTAGTATTGCGCAGAGGGACGCGGTCATATGTACATCTTGGCCGCAGTAGCGTCCTTCACCTCGCAATGTCGGCATTGCGACTCAAGCTGTTTATGCTGTCCTGGACTCTACGAGCCGTACGTCAGTGGCGTCCGCCAACTCCGTGTTGTTACGCTCCTAGTGTTAAGGGATTGGAGCAGATGCTGCTTCCACAAAAGTGCTTAACCAGATTGCCTTTATCTGGTGACAGACTGTTTCGTGAGCGGTTGGATTAAATCATTCAACTGTCCAAGGGTACGGATTCTTCCTTACCCCAGCTATCAAACAAGACCCATCAGGAGAAGGGACAGTCGAGGTTTCGGTCCTTCCCAGGCTCGGGCACGTCCCAATTGCCCTCGTCCAACAGGACTCAAAAGGCTCAGAGGGGCGCAGGTTCCTGGCGGGCTCAATCACGCCCGGAGAAGGCAGCCGGAGGAACCGCTACCAAGGCGGTTTCCTCATGACTTTCAGCACTCTCTCTCCGCGTCCGCGGTCGGTGGCAGACTCCCCCGCTTTAGCGACATTTAACTGCCACAGGTCAATGGCCGGTGGGTGAGAGACAGTTTGTCGCAAAAACTTCCTCACCGGCCGAGCCGAGGCTCTGCTGCAGGCAGTAGGAGTCGTAATCCCGGTTCCTCCTCAGGAACAAGAGACACTTTTTACTCCGATCTGGTCGGGGTGACAAAATAGGACGACTCCTTCCGTTCCGTTCTGGACCTTAAACTGCTCAACAAGCACGTGAAAACCAGGCGGTTCCGGATGGAATCCCTCCGCTCCGTCATTGCCTCAATGTCTCAAGGAGATTTCCTAGCATCAATAGACATCAGGATGCTTATCTCCACGTGCCGATTGCTCCAGAGCACCGGCGTTTGCTACGATTCGTTATTGAAGACGAGCATCTTCGGTTCGTAGCCCTACCCTTCGGTCTGGCGACAGCCCCACGGGTTTTCACCAAGTTCATGGCAGCAGTGGGACCACTCCCGCACTCTCAGGGTCACCCTGTGATCCCTTACTTAGACCATCTACTTGTCAAGGCACTCTTTTAAGAGGCATGCCAACACAGCCTGAACATGGCGCTGGAGACTTCCCAGAGTTTCGGGTGGGTCCTCAACTTTTCAAAGTTAAACCCAATCGCTGGCATATCTTAGCTTGGGGTTTCACACTCTCTCAGCGATGGTGAAGCTTCCACTGGACAAACAGCGGTCACTACAGACGGGGGTGCAGTCTCTCCTTCAAGGAGACACCTCATCCAGAGGCAGTCCCTTTCACGCAGTTTCATCTGCGTCCACTTCAATAGAACATTCTTCGCTAATGGGAGGGGAAGTCGATGTCCCTACACAGGAACATCCCCCTTTCTCAGACGATCAAGGACTCTCTTCAAGAGGAGTCCACTCTTCAGATCAATTGTCTGGAGCTCTGGGCAGTGCATATGGCCCTGCAAGACTTCCTACAGTGGCTGGAAGGCAAACAGATCCGAATTCAGTCGGACAATCCACAGCGGTGGCATACATCAACCACCAAGGCGGACTACGCAGTCGGCGAGCCTCCCAGGAAGTCCGCCGGATTCTGCTAGGGGTGGAAGACAGAGCATACACCATATCCGCAGTTCACATCCCGGGCGTAGAAAACTGGGAAGCAGACTTCCTCAGTCACCAGGGAGTGGACGCAGGAGAATGGTCTCTGCACCCGGACGGGTTTCACGAATCGGCACAACAGCAAGGTCCCGGTTTTCATGACGATCAAAGAGCTCTGGCGACAGGCATCTCACGGTCGGTCAACCGTGGGCACTACCAGACCGGCCAGACTTACTGTCCCAAGGGCCGTTTTTCCATCTGAATTCTACGGCCCTGAACCTACTGTGTGGCCATTGCGTCCTAGATCCTAGTGTCCTCAGGATTATCCCACGGGGTCGTTGCCACCATGAGACAGGCTATGAAGCCCACGTCTGCTAAGATCTACCACGGAAGTGGAAGATTTTCTTTTACTGGTGCTCTGTACAAGGAGTATCCCCCTGGCCATTGGCATTGCCTACTTTTCTTTCCTTCCTGCAATCTGGGTTGGAAAAGGGCTTGTCGCTCGGCTCCCTTAAAGGGCAAGTCTCGGCGCTATTGGTGTTTTTTTTCAGAAGCGTCTAGCACGACGTCCGCAGGTACGCACGTTCCTGCAGGGGGTTTGGTCATATCGTCCCCCCGTACGAGCGGCCGTTAGATCCATGGGATCTGAACAGGGTACTAGTTGCTCTCCAGAAGCCGCCTTTCGAGTCTCTGACGGATGTTTCACTCTCTCGACTATCACGGAAAGTGGCCTTTCTGGTAGCGATCACGTCTCTTCGGAGAGTGTCTGAGCTAGCAGCGCTGTCATCCAAGGCTCCCTTCCTGGTGGTCCACCAGGACAAGGTAGTGCTGCGCCCCATTCAGGAGTTTCTCCCTAAGGTAGTATCCTCGTTTCATATTAATCAGGATATCTCCTTACCTTCTTTTTGTCCTCATCCGGTTCACCGGTATGAAAAGGATTTACATTTGTTAGATCTGGTGAGAGCACTCAGAATCTACATTTCCCGCACGGCGCCCCTGCGCCGCTCTGATGCACTCTTTGTCCTTGTCGCTGGCCAGCGCAAGGGGTCGCAGGCTTCCAAAGCCACCCTGGCTCGATGGATCAAAGAACCAATTCTTGAAGCCTACCGTTCTGCTGGGCTTCCGGTTCCATCAGGGCTGAAGGCCCATTCTACCAGAGCCGTGGGTGCGTCCTGGGCATTACGACACCAGGCTACGGCTCAACAGGTGTGCCAGGCAGCTACCTGGTCGAGTCTGCACACTTTCACCAAACATTATCAGGTGCATACCTATGCTTCGGCGGACGCCAGCCTAGGTAGAAGAGTCCTGCAGGCGGCAGTTGCCTCCCAGTAGGGGAGGGCTGTCTTTGCAGCTCTAACATGAGGTATTTCTTTACCCACCCAGGGACAGCTTTTGGACGTCCCAATCGTCTGGGTCTCCCAATGGAGCGCCGAAGAAGAAGGGAATTTTGTTACTTACCGTAAATTCCTTTTCTTCTAGCTCCTATTGGGAGACCCAGCACCCGCCCTGTTGTCCTTCGGGATTTTTGGTGGTTTTTCGGGTACACATGTTGTTCATGTTGAATGGTTTTTCAGTTCTCCGACGTTACTTCGGAGTGAATTTGTTTAAACCAGTTATTGGCTTTCCTCCTTCTTGCTTTTGCACTAAAACTGGTGAGCCAGTGATCCCACTGGGGGTGTATAGCCAGAAGGGGAGGGGCCTTACACTTTTTAGTGTAATTGCTTTGTGTGGCCTCCGGAGGCAGTGCTATACACCCAATCGTCTGGGTCTCCCAATAGGAGCTAGAAGAAAAGGAATTTACGGTAAGTAACAAAATTCCCTTTCTTCAGCGCTCTATTGGGAGACCCAGACGATTGGGGTATAGCTACTGCCCTCCGGAGGCCACACAAAGCACTACACTAAAAAGTGCAAGGCCCCTCCCCTTCTGGCTATACCCCCCCGTGGTATCACGGGTTCTCCAGTTTTCAAGCTTTGTGCGAAGGAGGTCAGACATCCACGCATAGCTCCACAGATTTTAGTCAGCAGTAGCTGCTGACTATTTCGGATGGAAGAAAAGAGGGCCCATATAGGGCCCCCAGCATGCTCCCTTCTCACCCGTGGATGGTGTTGTAAGGTTGAGGTACCTATTGCTGGTACAGGGGCTGGAGCCCCACATGCTGTTTTCCTTCCACATCCCCTTGTAGGGCTCTGTGGAAGTGGGATCCTGCCGGCCTCTAAGCTCTGACGCCGGGCTCCATCCACAGACCCAGTTGAACCTGATGGATGCGGAGCAGGAGTACAATCAGGGACAAGGCCCTGCATCATACAGGTACTCTGTGTCCCCGGCAGGCACAGACACACTCCGGGCTGGCTGGGTGTTGTAGTGCGCCGGGGACCGTAACGTGGGAGTTAGTGTTCCTACAGTTTACGGGGGGACTTTGTGTTGTGGGAACGCAGCGCCGACCCCCACTGGACCGGGCGGCGCTGCTGTGACTTGTGGTGCGCCGGGGACACGCCGACCGCGCTTTTACGGCGGCGGCGTTTATAAATCCAGTCCCCGGCTTTTGCGGCCTAGCTCCGCTTCGTTCCCGCCCCCACCCTGTCAATCAGGGTAGGGGAGAGACGCTGTTTCGCAGCAGCGACGAGGGCTGGAGCCTGATTTACATGCTCCAGCCCTCTCACTAGGCACAGAGGGAAGCAGGCTTCCCGCTCTTAGCCAGGAACGCCCAGGGCCCGCCCCCCCTCCTCTCCCAGGACGCCGGCAGCCATTACATGCAGTCTGGCTGGAGGAAGGACGCAAGGCTCTGGGAGACCTGGACTAGGGGGCTTTTGGAGACCACACACCCGCTCTTAAGCGGGCGGTAAGCGGCATTTCAGCTGGCCCCTCTAGTGCCTCAGTGTGTATTGGTGTACTGTGTCACCAGATATATATATTTATTTATTTCTTGCACTGTGAGGTCGCTTCCTGGCTGGATACCCCAGATCGCTCTGAGGAGGCAGCAACATGTCATCCACAAAACGCAAGGCTGCCAAGGCTAGGGCTGTGTACACTGCGTGTGCTGCATGTGGGGCCACTCTACCAGCAGGTTCCAAAGACCCCCATTGTGTGCAATGCTCAGATCCGGTGCTGCTTCGCCAGCCGGAGTCCGGAGGGGTAGTGACCCAGGCTGAGACGCTTGTAAGTCCTGCCCCGGTGTCAGGGACAGACTTTGCAGTTTTTGCTGATGGAATGTCTGTGACTATGGCAAAAATCCTTGAAACTTTGCAATCCATGACTGGGGCTCAGTCTATGGACACGGCGAGGTCTCTGTCCTCTAATCCCCCTCAGTTGGAATTAGTCCAGACTGCAAGGAGGTCCCCGGCTTCCCAGGCTGAGTATTGTGACTCAGATGATAGCCCCAGCCACCCTAAGCGAGCTCGCTGGGAAAGACCCTCAACGTCATCACACTGCTCAGGGTCTCAGCGCAATCAGTCGCCCTGTGATGCGTCTGAAGAGAGTGATCAGGAGTCTTATCCTGGAACCCCTCTCAATCTGGATACCCCAGATGGGGACGCCATGGTAAACGATCTTATCTCAGCCATCAATAGACTGTTGGATATTTCTCCCCCAGCTCCTTCTGCAGAGGAGGCAGCTGCAGAGCAGGAGAAGTTTCGTTTCCTCTATCCCAAGCGTAAATTGAGTGCTTTCTTGGATCACTCTGACTTCAGAGAATCAATCCAGAAACACGACGCTCATCCAGAAAGGCGTTTCTCTAAACGTTCTAAGGATACACGTTTCCCTTTCCCCCCTGATGTGGTCAAGCGCTGGACCCAGTGTCCAAAAGTAGACCCCCCGATTTCCAAACTTGCAGCTAGATCCATAGTTGCAGTGGAGGATGGCGCTTCACTTAAGGATGCCAATGACAGACAGATGGACCTTTGGTTAAAATCTGTCTATGAAGCTATCGGCGCGTCGTTTGCTCCAGCATTCGCAGCCGTATGGGCACTCCAAGCTATTTCAGCTGGTTTAGCAAAAGTGGATGCTATCATACATCCAGCGGCGCCGCAAGTGGCGTCCCTTACCTCGCAGATGTCTGCGTTTGCGTCTTACGCTATCAATGCGGTCCTAGAATCTACCAGCCGCACCTCAATGGCGTCCGCCAATTCGGTAGTTTTGCGCAGAGCCTTGTGGTTAAAGGACTGGAAAGCAGATGCTGGTTCCAAAAAATGTTTAACCAGCTTGCCTTTATCTAGAGATAGACTGTTTGGCGAGCCATTGGCTGACATCATTAAACAGTCCAAGGGTAAAGACTCTTCCTTACCCCAGCCCAGATCAAGCAAACCTCAGCAGAAAAAATGGCAGCAGAGGTTTCAGTCCTTTCGAGGTTCGGGCAAGACACAATTCTCCTCGTCCAAAGGGACTCAGAGGACGCAAAGAGTCTCAGATTCCTGGCGGGCTCACGCACGCCCCAAGAAAGCAAATGGAGGAACCGCTTCCAAAGCGGCTACCTCATGACTTCCAGCCCCCCCCCCTCCGCATCTCCGGTTGGGGGCAGGCTCTCCCGCTTTTCCGACATTTGGATGTCACAGGTCAAAGACCGGTGGGTGACAAACATTTTGTCTCGCGGGTACAGAATCGAGTTCAGTTCTCGTCCTCCAGCTCGGTTCTTCAGAACCTCCCCACATCCAGACCGAGCAGATGCCCTGCTGCAGGCGGTGGACTCCCTAAGAGCGGAAGGAGTAGTGGTTCCTGTACCGCCTCAGGAACAAGGGCGAGGGTTTTACTCCAATCTCTTTGTGGTTCCAAAACAGGACGGCTCGTTCCGTCCTGTTCTGGATCTAAAGCTGCTCAACAAATATGTGCACGCCAGACTGTTCCGGATGGAAACCCTCCGCTCTGTCGTTGCCTCAATGTCTCAAGGAGACTTCCTTGCCTCAATAGACATCAAAGATGCTTATCTCCACGTGCCAATTGCTACAGAACATCAACGTTTTCTACGTTTTGTGATAGGAAACGACCATCTTCAGTTCGTAGCTCTGCCATTCGGTCTGGCGACAGCCCCCCGGGTGTTCACCAAGGTCATGGCAGCAGTGGTAGCAGTCTTGCACTCTCAGGGACACTCGGTGATCCCTTACCTAGACGATCTACTTGTCAAGGCACCCTCTCAAGAGGCATGCCAACTCAGTCTACATGCTACGCTGGAGACTCTACAGACGTTCGGATGGATCATCAACTTTCCAAAGTCGAATCTGTCACCGTCACAGTCGCTAACGTATCTTGGCATGGAGTTTCATACTCGAGCAGCGAGAGTGAAGCTTCCGCTGAACAAGCAGCGGTCCCTACAGACAGGGGTGCAATCCCTCCTTCAAGGCCAGTCGCACCCCTTACGGCGCCTCATGCACTTCCTCGGGAAGATGGTGGCAGCCATGGAAGCAGTTCCCTTTGCGCAGTTTCATCTGCGCCCACTTCAATGGGACATTCTCCGTCAATGGGACGGGAAGTCAACGTCCCTGGACAGGAAAGTCTCTCTTTCCCAGACGGCCAAGGACTCTCTACAATGGTGGCTCCTTCCCACCTCATTGTCTCAGGGAAGATCCTTCCTGCCCCCATCCTGGGCAGTGGTCACGACAGATGCGAGTCTGTCAGGGTGGGGAGCAGTGTTTCTCCACCACAGGGCCCAGGGGACGTGGACTCCGCAGGAGTCCACCCTTCAGATCAATGTTCTGGAAATCAGGGCAGTGTATCTTGCCCTACTGGCCTTCCAACAGTGGCTGGAAGGAAAGCAGATCCGAATCCAGTCGGACAACTCCACAGCGGTGGCATACATCAACCACCAAGGAGGGACGCGCAGTCGGCAAGCATTCCAAGAAGTCCGGCGCATTCTAATGTGGGTGGAGGACACAGCCTCCACCATATCCGCGGTTCACATCCCAGGCGTAGAAAATTGGGAAGCAGACTTCCTCAGTCGCCAGGGCATGGACGCAGGGGAGTGGTCCCTTCACCCGGACGTGTTTCAGGAAATCTGTCGCCGATGGGGAGTGCCGGACGTCGACCTAATGGCGTCCCGGCACAACAACAAGGTCCCGGCATTCATGGCGAGGTCGCGCGATCAAAGAGCTCTGGCGGCAGACGCATTAGTTCAAGATTGGTCGCAGTTCCGGCTCCCATACGTCTTCCCACCTCTGGCACTCTTGCCCAGAGTGTTACGCAAGATCAGATCCGATTGCAGCCGCGTCATACTCGTCGCCCCAGACTGGCCGAGGAGATCGTGGTATCCGGATCTGTGGCATCTCACGGTCGGTCGACCGTGGTCACTGCCAGACCGACCAGACTTACTGTCCCAAGGGCCGTTTTTCCATCAGAATTCTGCGGCCCTGAACCTGACTGTGTGGCCATTGAGTCCTGGATCCTAGCGTCCGCAGGATTATCTCAAGGAGTCGTAGCCACAATGAGACAAGCTAGGAAGTCAACGTCTGCTAAGATCTACCACAGAACGTGGAAGATTTTCTTATCCTGGTGCTCTGCACAGAGAGTATCCCCTTGGCCATTTGCATTGCCCACCTTTCTTTCCTTCCTGCAATCGGGGTTGGAAAAGGGCTTGTCGCTCAGCTCCCTTAAAGGGCAAGTCTCGGCACTATCCGTGTTTTTTCAGAAGCGTCTAGCACGTCTTCCTAAGGTGCGCACGTTCCTGCAGGGGGTCTGTCATATTGTGCCCCCGTACAGGCGGCCGTTAGATCCATGGGATCTGAACAGGGTACTAGTTGCTCTCCAGAAGCCGCCTTTCGAGCCTCTGAAGGAAGTTTCCTTTTCTCGCCTGTCACAGAAAGTGGCGTTTCTTGTTGCGATCACATCGCTTCGGCGAGTGTCGGAGCTGGCAGCTCTGTCATCCAAGGCTCCCTTCCTGGTGTTCCACCAGGACAAGGTAGTGCTGCGCCCCATTCCGGAGTTTCTCCCTAAGGTCGTATCCTCGTTTCATCTTAATCAGGATATATCCTTGCCTTCCTTTTGTCCTCATCCGGTTCACCGGTATGAAAGGGACTTACGTTTGCTAGATCTGGTGAGAGCACTCAGAATCTACATTTCCCGCACGGCGCCCATGCGCCGTTCCGATGCACTTTTTGTCCTTGTCGCTGGTCCGCGCAAGGGGTTGCAGGCTTCTAAAGCCACCCTGGCTCGATGGATCAAAGAACCAATTCTAGAGGCCTACCGTTCTGCGGGGCTTCCGGTTCCTTCAGGGTTAAAAGCCCACTCAACCAGAGCCGTGGGTGCGTCCTGGGCATTACGACACCAGGCTTCGGCTCAACAAGTGTGCCAGGCAGCTACCTGGTCGAGTCTGCACACTTTCACCAAGCATTATCAGGTGCATACCTACGCTTCGGCGGATGCCAGCTTAGGTAGAAGAGTCCTGCAGGCGGCAGTGACACCCCCGTAGGGGAGGGCTGTTTTGCAGCTCTAACATGAGGTATCTCTTTACCCACCCAGGGACAGCTTTTGGACGTCCCAATCGTCTGGGTCTCCCAATAGAGCGCTGAAGAAGAAGGGAATTTTGTTACTTACCGTAAATTCCTTTTCTTCTAGCTCTTATTGGGAGACCCAGCACCCGCCCTGTTGTCCTTCGGGATTGTTTTGTTGTTTGCGGGTACACATGTTGTTCATGTTGAACGGTTTTTCAGTTCTCCGACGTTATTCGGAGTTAATTTGTTTAAACCAGTTATTGGCTTCCTCCTTCTTGCTTTGGCACTAAAACTGGAGAACCCGTGATACCACGGGGGGGTATAGCCAGAAGGGGAGGGGCCTTGCACTTTTTAGTGTAGTGCTTTGTGTGGCCTCCGGAGGGCAGTAGCTATACCCCAATCGTCTGGGTCTCCCAATAAGAGCTAGAAGAAAAGGAATTTACGGTAAGTAACAAAATTCCCTTCTCTTTTTACTATTCTTGTATTGATTTGTACCGCAGGTGGCTGAGCGAGCGCTTTATTACTGGAATAACGAATATATCCTGAGCCTGATGAGTGACAACGCAGCTCAGATCCTGCCCATCATGTTCCCATCGCTCTACCGCAACTCCAAGAACCACTGGAATAAGTAAGTGTGGTGAGAGCGGGTGAGGATGTGCCATGCTCCACCGATGATATGAAGTGTGGTGAGAGCGGGTGAGGATGTGCCATGCTCCACCGATGATACGAAGTGTGGTGAGAGCGAGTGAGGATGTGCCGTGCTCCACCGATGATACGAAGTGTGGTGAGAGCGAGGGAGGATGTGCCGTGCTCCACCGATGATACGAAGTGTGGTGAGAGCGAGTGAGGATGTGCCGTGCTCCACCGATGATACGAAGTGTGGTGAGAGCGGGTGAGGATGTGCCGTGCTCCACCTATGATACGAAGTGTGGTGAGAGCGAGTGAGGATGTGCCGTGCTCCACCGATGATACGAAGTGTGGTGAGAGCGGGTGAGGATGTGCCGTGCTCCACCGATGATACGAAGTGTGGTGAGAGCGAGTGAGGATGTGCCGTGCTCCACCGATGATACGAAGTGTGGTGAGAGCGAGTGAGGATGTGCCGTGCTCCACCGATGATACGAAGTGTGGTGAGAGCGAGGGAGGATGTGCCGTGCTCCACCGATGATACGAAGTGTGGTGAGAGCGAGTGAGGATGTGCCGTGCTCCACCTATGATACGAAGTGTGGTGAGAGCGAGTGAGGATGTGCCGTGCTCCACCGATGATACGAAGTGTGATGAGAGCGGGTGAGGATGTGCCGTGCTCCACCTATGATACGAAGTGTGGTGAGAGCGAGTGAGGATGTGCCGTGCTCCACCGATGATACGAAGTGTGGTGAGAGCGAGTGAGGATGTGCCGTGCTCCACCTATGATACGAAGTGTGGTGAGAGCGAGTGAGGATGTGCCGTGCTCCACCGATGATACGAAGTGTGGTGAGAGCGAGTGAGGATGTGCCGTGCTCCACCTATGATATGAAGTGTGGTGAGAGCGAGTGAGGATGTGCCGTGCTCCACCTATGATACGAAGTGTGGTGAGAGCGGGTGAGGATGTGCCATGCTCCACCGATGATACGAAGTGTGGTGAGAGCGAGGGAGGATGTGCCGTGCTCCACCTATGATATGAAGTGTGGTGAGAGCGAGTGAGGATGTGCCGTGCTCCACCTATGATACGAAGTGTGGTGAGAGCGAGTGAGGATGTGCCGTGCTCCACCGATGATATGAAGTGTGGTGAGAGCGGGTGAGGATGTGCCGTGCTCCACCTATGATACGAAGTGTGGTGAGAGCGGGTGAGGATGTTCTTTGTACACTCCGTTGTGTATAAAATGAATGTGGCGGCCAATGGCCGATGGTGTCTCGTCTGCCGGTGTTGGGCCACTGTGCACTCCACTTGGTCTACTCCTATAACGTGGCGGCCATTGCATGCCGGTTTTTCGCCGCTCGGTGCACTCCGTTGGGTGTTTAATAAAACATGGCCGTTGGACAGCCGTTTCTCATATGCTGGTGTTTGGCCGCTCGGTGCACTCGATGGGCCCCTCCATCCCCACATGTTGGTCAGATGCATGTATATACATTTAACGTTCTATATAGAGTTGAGCGAGTACTTAACTATCTGCACTCGCTATACTCTTAATGAGTACTGTGTAATACTCGCGTATTCATTCCGAATAGCGTGTGCAATGCAAGTCAATGGGGAATACTCGCAACGTAACGAGTAACCGGAATTCTGCACTACTCGCTTGAATAGTACGTGTCATGTTAAAACTTTTAAAGTCCCTTATACCACCCCGCACCCCAGCAGATGAGGGTAACCATGAGGTAACCCTATCTAATTGGCCTGAGAGTCTGGTATTTTCGACCGGGAGGGGATGGCACAGCTGGAGGCAAAGTTGTGCACACAAAGTTCCTTTGTTCTTTTAAGTGGAAAAGCTATGAACCCAGGTTTTAGGTGCCACGTTAATACTAGAAAAATGAAAAGCCTATGGTCTGAATCCCAGTTAAGCACTGAATGCAGAGCACCGTCTTACCTTGCTGGGCGATCGCTGGTATCCTGACCAAATGGGTATTGGCCTATAAAATCACGCTAGATGTGCACCCTCAGACACACATCCAGCTGAAACAGGGGTTATGATCAGCAGCCCCCTGCACCCATGGTCGTGGTCGTGATCCCTCCGCCCTTGCTCTAATGTGTGTGTTCCTATAACATGTCGGCCACTGGCCGCTCTGTGCACTTCATTGTGTGTTTATAATAGAACATGTTGGCCGGTGATTTCTCGTCTGCCGGTGCTTGGCCGCTCGGTCTACTCCTATAACGTGGTGGCCGGTGGCTTGGCCACTCTGTGCACTTCATTGTGTGTTTATAATAGAACATGTTGGCCGGTGGTTTCTCGTCTGCCGGTGTTTGATCGCTGGGTGTGCTCCTATAACATGGCGGCCATTGGCTGGCTGTTTCTTGTCTGCCGGTGCTTGGCCGCTCGGTCTACTCCTATAACATGGCGGCCGGTGGCTTGGCCGCTCTGTGCACTCTGCTTGGTCTACTCCTATAACATGGCGGCCATTGGCTGGCTGCTTCTCGTCTGCTGGTGTTTGATCTCTTGGTCTACTCCTATAACACGGTGGCCATTGGCTGGTGGTTTCTTGTGTGCCGGTGCTTGGCCGCTCTGTGCACTCTGCTTAGTCTACTCCTATAACATAGCGGCCATTGCCCGGCGGTTTCTCGTCTGCCGGTGCTTGGCCGCTCGGTCTACTCCTATAACGTGGTGGCCAGTGGCTTGGCCGCTCTGTGCACTCTGCTTGGTCTACTCCTATAATATGGCGGCCATTGGCTGGCTGTTTCTTGTCTGCCGGTGCTTGGCTGCTCGGTTTACTCCTATAACATGGCGGCCGGTGGCTTGGCCGCTCTGTGCACTCTGCTTGGTCTACTCCTATAACATGGCGGCCATTGGCTGGCTGCTTCTCGTCTGCTGGTGTTTGATCTCTTGGTCTACTCCTATAACATAGCGTCCATTGGCCGGTGGTTTCTCGTCTGCCGGTGCTTGGCCGCTCAGTCTACTCCTATAACGTGGTGACCGGTGGCTTAGCCGCTCTGTGCACTCTGCTTGGTCTACTCCTATAACATGGCGGCCATTGGCTGGTGGTTTCTTGTGTGCCGGTGCTTGGCCGCTCTGTGCACTCTGCTTGGTCTACTCTTATGACATGGCGGCCATTGGCTGGCTGTTTCTCGTCTGCCGGTGCTTGGCCGCTCGGTCTACTCCTATAACGTGGTGACCGGTGGCTTAGCCGCTCTGTGCACTCTGCTTGGTCTACTCCTATAACATGGCGGCCATTGGCTGGTGGTTTCTTGTGTGCCGGTGCTTGGCCGCTCTGTGCACTCTGCTTGGTCTACTCTTATGACATGGCGGCCATTGGCTGGCTGTTTCTCGTCTGCCGGTGCTTGGCCGCTCGGTCTACTATAACGTGGTGGCCTTGTGTCTTCTTGCAGGACAATACATGGACTCATCTACAACGCTCTGAAGCTCTTCATGGAGATGAATCAGAAGCTGTTTGATGACTGCACGCAGCAGTACAAGGCGGAGAAGCAGAGGTTGGCCACATTCTGTGTTGTGTGGCGGTTTGGTGGTTAGCGATCCTCCTGTCTTGGTGGAGTTGCGGCTGGAGAGTCTTCTGCACTGTCTTCTACTGTCTCCTTCTAGGGGGAAGATTCGAGGAAGAGAGCGAGCCGAGATGTGGAATCGGATAGAGGAGATGGCGCGGCTGAATCCTCAGGTAGGGATGTAGGGAGCGCAGCTCTTGTGGCCCGGAGCTCTGCCGCAGTCTCACACGTTTTCTCTCTTTCTCTCCGTCGCCTTCCTCAGTACACCATGTTTAATTCTCCTCCTGCTCTCAGCCTGATCTGCTCCATGGAGACAGACACCCCCACCGCTGAGGACATTCAGATCCTAAAGAAGACAATGGAGACTGAGGCCGTGCAGGTGACGAATGGCCGCCCGCCCCTTGTGGGCATGTACCCACTGTCATTGTGCCCAGTCATAACCATTGCCCTGAGTTGTCACCACAGGTGGGATCCCACAGGAGGGGAAGATTTCATCACAAGATCACCGGCTTTTCTGTTACATTGATCGTTGCACGTTTCTGCAGTGCTCCTCCTTGTTTTTTCTACATCTCACAATTTTCACTAAAAATAAAACATAGGAATCTTGCAACTTTCGCACTGGACACAAACATAAAGACGGGCACTGTGATTGGTGGATCCGGTGTTATTAGCTGTATATTGCGGTGTTATCGCAGCTCACCTTCTCCCTCTCCTGTACAATGACTGATAACATCTCTATATTTAGCTGATAACACAGGATCCAGCATTCACAATAGATATCAGCAGAATGTAGAAGTGCTATCCGTAATTGTACAGGAGAAGGTGTGCTGTGACATCACCTATTGTGAAATATGGATCCTATGATCTACTGTATATAAAGGTGTTACCAGTCAGTCATTGTACAGGTGGAGGATGTGAGCTGAACAGATGTCACAGCTCACCTCCTCCTCTTCCTGTTCAATGACTGATAACACCTATAAACAGCTGATGACACAGGATCCACCATTCACAATGGGTGATGTCACAGCTCACCTCCACCTGTACAGTGACTGATAGGATCCACCATTCACAATAGGTGTTATTAGTCATTGTACAGGAGGAGGACAGCTGTGACATCACCTATAGTGATTGGTGGATTCTTTATCAGCTGTGTATAGAGGTGTTATCAGTCATTGTACAGGAGGAGGAGGTGAGCTGTGGAATTCCCTATTGTGAATGGTGGATCCTTTATTGTCTGTAAAGTGGCATGCAAAACATTGGGCACCCCTGGTCAAAATTAATGTTACTGTGAAAATGTACAGTGGAGGTCAAGAGAAGGTCTGGAAGACCAAGCAAAATTTCTGTAAGAGCTGCTGGTAGAATTGCTAGAGGCAAATCAGAAAGCCTGCGTGACTGCAAAAGACCTTCAGGAAGATTCAACAGACTCTGGAGTTGTGGTGCATTGTCTACTGTTCAGAGACTTGGATAATTGCAAAGAAGTACAACCTGCGCCTCAAAAAGAACCAGAAGGGGAAATGGTGCAATATCGATGAGAAAAAAATAAAAAATTAAATGTCCGCAGCAAAAAAGGGTCGTTACAACCCTTCTGTCAGGCGTGTAAAACAAGTCACATAATATAAGACCCCCTGCGCTAGACACCATAAAAATACTATTGTTTCAAACTAAACCAGATGATGTCCGGAGGGCTGATAGCGGATTATGATAGCGCTATACAGAGGTCTGCACACAGAGGTCCCAAACTGATGATACTGCAGCAAGCGGTGTTATAAATTGTTACATAAAGGACCCCTGCAGTATACATTACAACTAAAGCACAGCACTCCCCTCCTAAACCATCAACTGCAGTATACATTACAACTAAAGCACAGCACTCCCCTAGTAAACCATCAGCTGCAGTATACATTACAACTAAAGCACAGCACTCACCTCCTAAACCATCAGCTGCAGTATACATTACAACTAAAGCACAGCACTCCCCTCCTAAACCATCAACTGCAGTATACATTACAACTAAAGCACAGCACTCCCCTCCTAAACCATCAGCTGCAGTATACATTACAACTAAAGCACAGCACTCCCCTCCTAAACCATCAGCTGCAGTATACATTACAACTAAAGCACAGCACTCCCCTCCTAAACCATCAGCTGCAGTATACATTACAACTAAAGCACAGCACTCCCCTCCTAAACCATCAGCTGCAGTATACATTACAACTAAAGCACAGCACTCCCCTCCTAAACCATCAGCTGCAGTATACATTACAACTAAAGCACAGCACTCCCCTCCTAAACCATCAGCTGCAGTATACATTACAACTAAAGCACAGCACTCACCTCCTAAACCATCAGCTGCAGTATACATTACAACTAAAGCACAGCACTCCCCTCCTAAACCATCAGCTGCAGTATACATTACAACTAAAGCACAGCACTCCCCTCCTAAACCATCAGCTGCAGTATACATTACAACTAAAGCACAGCACTCCCCTCCTAAACCATCAGCTGCAGTATACATTACAACTAAAGCACAGCACTCCCCTCCTAAACCATCAGCTGCAGTATACATTACAACTAAAGCACAGCACTCCCCTCCTAAACCATCAGCTGCAGTATACATTACAACTAAAGCACAGCACTCCCCTCCTAAACCATCAGCTGCAGTATACATTACAACTAAAGCACAGCACTCCCCTCCTAAACCATCAGCTGCAGTATACATTACAACTAAAGCACAGCACTCCCCTCCTAAACCATCAGCTGCAGTATACATTACAACTAAAGCACAGCACTCACCTCCTAAACCATCAGCTGCAGTATACATTACAACTAAAGCACAGCACTCACCTCCTAAACCATCAGCTGCAGTAAATGTCTGCACAGATCCCCACAACCAATCAGCTGGAGTAAAGGCCCCGTCACACGCAACGACGTATCTATCGCCGGGGTCACTGATTCCGTCACGCACATCCGGAATGGTTAGCGACGTCATTGCGTGTGACACCAACGAACGTCCGTTAATGATCAAAAATGCCCACCTTCTCGTTGATTGTTGACACGTTGTTCACTTTCAAAATATCGTTGATTGTTGAGGTTGCAGGTTGTTTGTCGTTCCCGAGGCAGCACACATCGCTACATGTGACACTACGGGAACGACTAGCTGCAGCTTACCTGTGGCCGCCGGCAATGAGGAAGGAGGTGGGCGGGATGTTACAGCCACTCATCTCCGTCCCTCCGCTTCTATTGGGCGGCCGCTTAGTGACGCCGCACGAACCGCCCCCTTAGAAAGGAGCAATAGCGACGTCGCTAAGCAGGTAAGTCCGTGTGACGGGTGTAAGTGATGTTGTGCGCCACGGGCAGCGATTTGCCCGTGACGCACAAACGAAAGGGGCGGGGTACGCTCGCTAGCGATATCGTTAACTATATCGCTGCATGTAACGGGGCCTTAAGAATCCAAAAATGAAAATATGAGGTGGGTGCAGATAAATACCGCGTCGCTCCTGTAGAGTATTTGTTCCAGGGAGCTGGAGAGTGCTGTGAGGATAAGAGCTGTCCGACCTGGTAACCCACGCTGTGGGATTGTAATGCTGCCGCAGTGGATGCCCCGCGGCCGGAGCAATGCTGCCGCAGTGGATGCCCCGCGGCCGGAGCAATGCTGCCGCAGTGGATGCCCCGCGGCCGGAGCAATGCTGCCGCAGTGGATGCCCCGCGGCCGGAGCAATGCTGCCGCAGTGGATGCCCCGCGGCCGGAGCAATGCTGCCGCAGTGGATGCCCCGCGGCCGGAGCAATGCTGCCGCAGTGGATGCCCCGCGGCCGGAGCAATGCTGCCGCAGTGGATGCCCCGCGGCCGGAGCAATGCTGCCGCAGTGGATGCCCCGCGGCCGGAGCAATGCTGCCGCAGTGGATGCCCCGCGGCCGGAGCAATGCTGCCGCAGTGGATGCCCCGCGGCCGGAGCAATGCTGCCGCAGTGGATGCCCCGCGGCCGGAGCAATGCTGCCGCAGTGGATGCCCCGCGGCCGGAGCAATGCTGCCGCAGTGGATGCCCCGCGGCCGGTGCAATGCTGCCGCAGTGGATGCCCCGCGGCCGGTGCAATGCTGCCGCAGTGGATGCCCCGCGGCCGGTGCAATGCTGCCGCAGTGGATGCCCCCGGCCGGTGCAATGCTGCCGCAGTGGATGCCCCCGGCCGGTGCAATGCTGCCGCAGTGGATGCCCCCGGCCGGTGCAATGCTGCCGCAGTGGATGCCCCCGGCCGGTGCAATGCTGCCGCAGTGGATGCCCCCGGCCGGTGCAATGCTGCCGCAGTGGATGCCCCCGGCCGGTGCAATGCTGCCGCAGTGGATGCCCCGCGGCCGGAGCAATGCTGCCGCAGTGGATGCCCCGCGGCCGGAGCAATGCTGCCGCAGTGGATGCCCCGCGGCCGGAGCAATGCTGCCGCAGTGGATGCCCCGCGGCCGGAGCAATGCTGCCGCAGTGGATGCCCCGCGGCCGGAGCAATGCTGCCGCAGTGGATGCCCCGCGGCCGGAGCAATGCTGCCGCAGTGGATGCCCCGCGGCCGGAGCAATGCGGCCGCTGGGGATGCCCCCGGCCGGCGCAATGCGGCCGCTGGGGATGCACCCGGTATTTTATCGATTTGTATCGATCGTTTAGGAGGTGAGTGCTGTGCTTTAGTTGTAGTGTATACTGCAGGGGTTCTTTATGTAACTTTTTATACTGCTTTGTAACAATTTATAACACCGCTTGCTGCAGTATCATCAGTTTGGGACCTCTGTATAGCGCTATCACAATCCATCAGCCCTCCGGACATCTTCTTCTGGTTTAGTTTGAAACCATAATATTTGTCTGGTGTCTAGCGCAGGGGGTCTTTCTTATGTGACTCACTGTTCACAGACAGCTGCACAAATGGGGCCTTCATGGAAGAGTCGTCAGAATAAAACCTCTCCTGTGTCCTCACCATAAGTCAGCATCAGAAGTAGCAAAAGAACATCTAATCAAGCCTGATGCATTCTGGAGACAGGTCCTGTGGAGCGATGAGGATAAAATACAACGCTATTGCCCCAATGATCAAAGGTGTGTGTGTGTGTGTGTGTGTGTGTGTGTGTGTGTGTGTGGAAAAAAGGGCAGAAAACTTCAGGAAAAGAACATCTCGCCAACCATTAAGCATAGGGGGGGATCAATAATGCTTTGGGGTTGTGTTGCAGCCAATGGCATGGGGAGATTTTCACAGGTTGAGGGAAGAATGGGGGTCAATGAAATTTCAATAAATTCTTTATGCAAATCTAATACCATCTGTAAAAGACCTGAAGATGAAAAAGGGGAGAAAATAACATGGGTTCTACAAATGGATAATGAGCGTAAGCACATGGCAAAATACACAATAGACGACCTCAAATAGCACAATGTGAAGGTTTTTACAATGGCCTCACAGTCCCCTGACCTGAACATTGTTCTTTTGAGCTCTAGCCCCAGATTTTCAAAGTATGCAAGACCAGCCAGGAATCTCACAGAACTGGAAGACCTCTCCAAGGAAGAGCAGAGCATGCAAGACCAGCCAGGAATCTCACAGAACTGGAAGACCTCTCCAAGGAAGAGCAGAGCATGCAAGACCAGCCAGGAATCTCACAGAACTGGAAGACCTCTGCAAGGAAGAGCAGAGCATGCAAGACCAGCCAGGAATCTCACAGAACTGGAAGACCTCTCCAAGGAAGAGCAGAGCATGCAAGACCAGCCAGGAATCTCACAGAACTGGAAGACCTCTCCAAGGAAGAGCACAGCATGCAAGACCAGCCAGGAATCTCACAGAACTGGAAGACCTCTCCAAGGAAGAAGGGAGGAAAATCCCTCAAACTGCTAAAGGGGGTCCTGCTAGGTACTAAAAATGCAGGGTGTCCAGAGTTTTGCACCTCCCCATTTTTTGTTAAAATTAGTTTTTACATTTTTAAAAATTAATTTAATTTTGCCAACCTACAAAGGAAACTTTCTGCCTTTTTAGAGATCCATTCATCTTAACTGTTCACAATAAGTAATTTTGACCAGGGATGCCCAAACTTGAATGCCACTGTATATAGAGGTTTTCAGTCCTTGTACAGAAGGTGAGCTGTGACCTCTTGTGAATGGATGATCCTGTGCTTTTAGTCCTTGTACAGGAGGAGGTGAGCTGTGACCTCTTGTGAATGGATGATCCTGTGCTTTTAGTCCTTGTACAGGAGAAGGTGAGCTGTGATCTCTGTTGTGAATGGATGATCCTGTGCTTTCAGTCCTTGTACAGGAGGACGTGAGCTGTGACCTCTTGTGAATGGATGATCCTGTTCTTTCAATCCTTGTACAGGAGGAGGTGAGCTGTGACCGCTATTGTGAATGGATGATCCTGTGCTTTCAGTCCTTGTACAGGAGAAGGTGAGCTGTGACCTCTATTGTGAATGGATGATCCTGGGGTTTCTGTCCTTGTACAGGAGGAGGTGAGCTGTGACCGCTATTGTGAATGGATGATCCCGAGGTTTCAGTCCTTGTACAGGAGGAGGTGAGCTGTGACCGCTATTGTGAATGGATGATCCTGTGCTTTCAGTCCTTGTACAGGAGGACGTGAGCTGTGACCTCTGTTGTGAATGGATGATTCTGTGCTTTCAGTCCTTGTACAGGAGGAGGTGAGCTGTGACCGCTATTGTGAATGGATGATCCTGTGCTTTCTGTCCTTGTACAGGAGGACGTGAGCTGTGACCTCTGTTGTGAATGGATGATTCTGTGCTTTCAGTCCTTGTACAGGAGGAGGTGAGCTGTGACCTCTTGTGAATGGATGATCCTGTGCTTTCAGTCCTTGTACAGGAGGAGGTGAGCTGTGACCTCTTGTGAATGGATGATCCTGTGCTTTCAGTCCTTGTACAGGAGGAGGTGAGCTGTGACCGCTATTGTGAATGGATGATCCTGTGCTTTCTGTCCTTGTACAGGAGGACGTGAGCTGTGACCTCTGTTGTGAATGGATGATTCTGTGCTTTCAGTCCTTGTACAGGAGGAGGTGAGCTGTGACCTCTTGTGAATGGATGATCCTGTGCTTTCAGTCATTGTACAGGAGGAGGTGAGCTGTGACCTCTTGTGAATGGATGATCCTGTGCTTTCAGTCCTTGTACAGGAGGAGGTGAGCTGTGACCGCTATTGTGAATGGATGATCCTGTGCTTTCAGTCCTTGTACAGGAGGAGGTGAGCTGTGACCGCTATTGTGAATGGATGATCCTGTGCTTTCAGTCCTTGTACAGGAGGACGTGAGCTGTGACCTCTGTTGTGAATGGATGATTCTGTGCTTTCAGTCCTTGTACAGGAGGTGGTGAGCTGTGACCTCTTGTGAATGGATCATCCTGTGCTTTCAGTCCTTGTACAGGAGGAGGTGAGCTGTGACCTCTATTGTGAATGGATGATCCCGAGGTTTCAGTCCTTGTACAGGAGGAGGTGAGCTGTGAATGGATGATCCTGTGCTTTCAGTCCTTGTACAGGAGGACGTGAGCTGTGACCTCTGTTGTGAATGGATGATTCTGTGCTTTCAGTCCTTGTACAGGAGGAGGTGAGCTGTGACCGCTATTGTGAATGGATGATCCTGTGCTTTCAGTCCTTGTACAGGAGGACGTGAGCTGTGACCTCTGTTGTGAATGGATGATCCTGTGCTTTCAGTCCTTGTACAGGAGGACGTGAGCTGTGACCTCTGTTGTGAATGGATGATCCTGTGCTTTTCAGTCCTTGTACAGGAGGTGGTGAGCTGTGACCTCTTGTGAATGGATCATCCTGTGCTTTCAGTCCTTGTACAGGAGGAGGTGAGCTGTGGACCGCTATTGTGAATGGATGATCCTGTGCTTTCAGTCCTTGTACAGGAGAGGTGAGCTGTGACCTCTATTGTGAATGGATGATCCTGAGGTTTCAGTCCTTGTACAGGAGGAGGTGAGCTGTGACCTCTTGTGAATGGATCATCCTGTGCTTTCAGTCTTGTACAGGAGGAGGTGAGCTGTGACCGCTATTGTGAATGGATGATCCTGTGCTTTCAGTTCTTGTACAGAAGGTGAGCTGGGACCTCTATTGTGAATGGATGATCCTGAGGTTTCAGGTCCCTTGTACAGGAGGAGGTTAGCTGTGACCTCTTGTGAATGGATCATCCTGTGCTTTCAGTCCTTGTACAGGAGGAGGTGAGCTGTGACCGCTATTGTGAATGGATGATCCCGAGGTTTCAGTCCTTGTACAGGAGGAGGTGAGCTGTGACCGCTATTGTGAATGGATGATCCTGTGCTTTCAGTCCTTGTACAGGAGGACGTGAGCTGTGACCTCTGTTGTGAATGGATGATTCTGTGCTTTCAGTCCTTGTACAGGAGGAGGTGAGCTGTGGACCGCTATTGTGAATGGATGATCCTGTGCTTTCTGTCCTTGTACAGGAGGACGTGAGCTGTGACCTCTGTTGTGAATGGATGATTCTGTGCTTTCAGTCCTTGTACAGGAGGAGGTGAGCTGTGACCTCTTGTTGAATGGATGATCCTGTGCTTTTCAGTCCTTGTACAGGAGGAGGTGAGCTGTGACCTCTTGTGAATGGATGATCCTGTGCTTTCAGTCCTTGTACAGGAGGAGGTGAGCTGTGACCGCTATTGTGAATGGATGATCCTGTGCTTTCTGTCCTTGTACAGGAGGACGTGAGCTGTGACCTCTGTTGTGAATGGATGATTCTGTGCTTTCAGTCCTTGTACAGGAGGAGGTGAGCTGTGACCTCTTGTGAATGGATGATCCTGTGCTTTCAGTCATTGTACAGGAGGAGGTGAGCTGTGACCTCTTGTGAATGGATGATCCTGTGCTTTCAGTCCTTGTACAGGAGGAGGTGAGCTGTGACCGCTATTGTGAATGGATGATCCTGTGCTTTCAGTCCTTGTACAGGAGGAGGTGAGCTGTGACCGCTATTGTGAATGGATGATCCTGTGCTTTCAGTCCTTGTACAGGAGGACGTGAGCTGTGACCTCTGTTGTGAATGGATGATTCTGTGCTTTCAGTCCTTGTACAGGAGGTGGTGGAGCTGTGACCTCTTGTGAATGGATGATCCTGTGCTTTCAGTCCTTGTACAGGAGAAGGTGAGCTGTGACCTCTATTGTGAATGGATGATCCGAGGTTTCAGTCCTTGTACAGGAGGAGGTGAGCTGTGACCGCTATTGTGAATGGATGATCCTGTGCTTTCAGTCCTTGTACAGGAGGACGTGAGGCTGTGACCTCTGTGTGAATGGATGATTCTGTGCTTTCAGTCCTTGTACAGGAGGAGGTGAGCTGTGACCGCTATTGTGAATGGATGATCCTGTGCTTTCAGTCCTTGTACAGGAGGGACGTGAGCTGTGACCTCTGTTGTGAATGGATGATCCTGTGCTTTCAGTCCTTGTACAGGAGGACGTGAGCTGTGACCTCTGTTGTGAATGGATGATCCTGTGCTTTCAGTCCTTGTACAGGAGGTGGTGAGCTGTGACCTCTTGTGAATGGATCATCCTGTGCTTTCAGTCCTGTACAGGAGGAGGTGAGCTGTGACCGCTATTGTGAATGGATGATCCTGTGCTTTCAGTCCTTGTACAGGAGAAGGTGAGCTGTGACCTCTATTGTGAATGGATGATCCTGAGGTTTCAGTCCCTTGTACAGGAGGAGGTGAGCTGTGACCTCTTGTGAATGGATCATCCTGTGCTTTCAGTCCTTGTACAGGAGGAGGTGAGCTGTGACCGCTATTGTGAATGGATGATCCTGTGCTTTCAGTTCTTGTACAGAAGGTGAGCTGGGACCTCTATTGTGAATGGATGATCCTGAGGTTTCAGTCCTTGTACAGGAGGAGGTTAGCTGTGACCTCTTGTGAATGGATCATCCTGTGCTTTCAGTCCTTGTACAGGAGGAGGTGAGCTGTGACCGCTATTGTGAATGGATGATCCTGTGCTTTCAGTCCTTGTACAGGAGGAGGTGAGCTGTGACCTCTGTTGTGAATGGATGATCCTGTGCTTTCAGTCCTTGTACAGGAGGAGGTGAGCTGTGACCTCTGTTGTGAATGGATGATCCTGTGCTTTCAGTCCTTGTACAGGAGGAGGTGAGCTGTGACCTCTGTTGTGAATGGATGATCCTGTGCTTTCAGTCCTTGTACAGGAGGGAGGTGAGCTGTGACCTCTGTTGTGTATATCAGTCCCTGTAATCTGATTGGCTCCTGGCTGTAAACTTTCTGAAGGCCCGGAGGTATGAGTCTCGCAATGCTGCAGAGTTGAGTGTGAAAATTGCAAGAATTCTTTTTTTTCTCTTTTAGTAATCTGATCCTCATATTTTTATATATAGAAATTAATTATAGTGAGAACATTTTATGAAAAAATACAAGAGACGTCCTGCGAGACATGATCTCCCTTTTTGATGATGGCTGATCTTAGTGTGAAGAATGAATCCATCATGTCCTGATGCCACAGATACCACGTGACCTGTTTACATGGCGGTATCAGAAACGCTGGTGCCACTGATGTGCAGGGGAGGGTACATGTGAGGTTACGGAGCGGCATCCGTCACCTGCAGGAATCCTCACCCGTCCTCCCACACTCTCCTTCCTCCGACTCCTATTCTTACCAGATTGGGTGACCTATGCCACTTCTGATTGGCAGGTACTGGCACAATGTGCGGGGCAGTGGTGGCACCGCCTGCGCTGTACCCGGTGTGATGGTCTGGGCAGGTGTGGGCAGTGGGTGGCAGCCCCTGGCGCTGTACACGGTGTGATGGTCTGGGCAGGGGTGTGGGGCATTGGGTTGCAGACCCTCCACTGTACCCGGTGTGATGTGTCTGGGCAGAGGTGTGGGCAGGTGTGGGGCATTGGGTGGTAGCCCCTGCGCTGTACCTGGTGTGATGGTCTGGGCAGGGGCGCAGGCGGTGGGCAATGGCCCCTGGCCTGTACCCGGTGTGATGGTCAAGGCAGGTGCAGGGCAGTGGGTGGCAGCCCCTGCGCTGTACCCGGTGTGATGGTCTGGGCAGGGGGTACAGGCAGGGGTGGTGGGCGATGGCCCCTGGCCTGTACCCGGTGTGATGGTCTAGGCAGGTGCAGGGCAGTGGGTGGCAGCCCCTGCGCTGTACCTGGTGTGATGGTCTGGGCAGGTGTGGGGCATTGGGTGGCAGCCCCTGTGCTGTACCCGGTGTGATGGTCTGGGCAGGTGTGGGGCAGTGGGTGGCAGCCCCTGCGCTGTACCCGGTGTGATGGTCTGGGCAGGGGTGTGGGCAGGTGTGGGGCAGTGGGTGGCAGCCCCTGCGCTGTACCTGTTGTGATGGTCTGCGCAGGTGCAGGGCAGTGGGTGGCAGCCCCTGCGCTGTACCTGGTGTGATGGTCTGGGCAGGCTGCAGGCAGGTGTGGGGCATTAGGTGGCAGCCCCCTCCGTTGTACCCGGTGTGATGGTCTGGGCAGGGGCAGTGGGTGGCAGCCCCTGCGCTGTACCTGGTGTGATGGTCTGGGCAGGCTGCAGGCAGGTGTAGGGCATTCGGTGGCAGCTCACCTGCGCTGTACCTGGTGTGATGGTCTGGGCAGGGGCGTGGGCAGGTGCAGGGCAGTGGGTGGCAGCCCCTGTGCTGTACCTGGTGTGATGGTCTGGGCAGGGGCGTGGGCAGGTGCGGGGCAGTGGGTGGCAGCCCCTGTGCTTTACCCGGTGTGATGGTCGGGGCGTGGGCAGGTGCGGGGCAGTGGGTGGGCAGCCCCTGCGCTGTACCGGTGTGATGGTCTGGGCAGGGGCGTGGGCAGGTGCGGGGCAGTGGGTGGCAGCCCCTGCGCTGTACCCAGTGTGATGGTCTGGGCAGGGGCGTGGGCAGGTGCGGGGCAGTGGGTGGCAGCCCCTGCGCTGTACCCGGTGTGATGGTCTGGGCAGGGGCGTGGGCAGGTGCGGGGCAGTGGGTGGCAGCCCCTGCGCTGTACCCGGTGTGATGGCGTGGGCAGGTGCGGGGCACGCGTTGATTCCCTCTCTCATCGTTTGTCTCTTTTCTTCCTTTCTTCTCGAGGTTTTTCTTTCTTCATCTTCTCCTTTTATAATCTTTTGCGCCCCACAGGCCACTAATATTACAATGACGCGCCCCATTCTGAAATGTTACCTGGTTCTGGTCCCAGAGGTGAACGCCTCCAAGCATTTGCCCCCCCAGACGGACATTTCCCTACACCCCGTATTCTTCTATATCGGGACCCTCTATCCTTTGTAGACATTTCTTTTTCTCTAATGGTGACCTATTCCCCTACATACCTCAGGTAGAAGGTTGAGCTGAAATGTGACGAGCCTGTCCTCGCCCCTCTGTACGGATGTGCCTCTGGTGGCTTGCGGTGATCACCTGTTGTTTTTTGGTTCTCCTTCAGGTGCCGCGAGCGTCTCCGCAGAGCAGATGCTCCTCAGCAAGAAGTCTGAACTTCCGCAGGATATTTACACAATCAGAGCACTGGAATCCCATAAAAGAGCAGAGGAATATTTGAGCAGCAGCAAGGAGACCCTCTGACCCCTTTGATTGAGACTCTGTCATCTTCATCCTGCCCCCAGGACAGTAGTAAGGAGGGCTCCACCAACCTATGACCAGGAGATGTTCTAGCCTCATCTGAGCAGCGAGGAGACCACAGTTATTGAAGCTTCATCCATCTTAATCTGTTCTCAAACTTTTTATACTTCACACGTCATTTACACAGGACCAGTACCCCAGGAGGCCGGGGCCGCAGGGGTGACCCCCATTTTGAGCCTTGCATGAAAGACACTTATTAGAATTCATGGTTCAGAACTTGGAGATGTTTCACATGTCCCAGGGAAGCCATTGGGTTGTGCTCTCCCTTCTAAGAGAGGCGGCTCTCATATCTCTACAGGTGGAAAGAGTAAAACCACAGCTGGTGTGCTCCGTACAAGACCGTCCTGGATTTCAGCCTCCAGCCCCTGCTCAGTGCTTTTGGTCCTGAACCCAGGTTAGTGGTGCTGATCCAGATTTGGGCCAAAACGCAGCGTGTGGTTAAAAGGCAACGGTAGTGGCTCATTGTGTCCTAGGAAGGAAATACAGAATTATACGAACGCTGATCCAGACTCTGTGTCCATGTACCTGACCATTATAGAGTGCTGCCTGGCACACCCTTCAGCCAGCTGTATGTTACAGGTCTGCAATTTTCCCATGGAGTTTCAAACATGGCTCCAAGAGTAGATAGGCACTCAGGTCAGGTCATCCGGTAGCTAATCAGTGGTATGAATGGATCAGCCTTAGCCAAAATGTCACCATCGTCAATCACAGATGACTGAATGCTACTGTGCAGCAGGCCAGCACCAAGCGCACTGAAACATGAAATAAAAGGCTCATCCAAAATCATTTGTGCACCTCGTGATTCTTTGCTGTTAAAAGCAGTAGATTATTAGTCGTACGTGCTAGGGAGAGTATCCGATCATGGAAAGAAGCGGCTCTCATAAGGGCAGGAAAAAGACACTGACAATGATGCACCGGAAGCGACAGTGTGTGCAGGCCGGTCACCAATGAGAGCGAGGAGTGTGCAGGCCGGTCACCAATGAGAGCGAGGAGTGTGCAGGCCGGTCACCAATGAGAGCGAGGAGTGTGCAGGCCGGTCACCAATGAGAGCGAGGAGTGTGCAGGCCAGTCACCAATGAGAGCGAGGAGTGTGCAGGCCAGGTCACCAATGAGAGCGAGGAGTGTGCAGGCCAGTCACCAATGAGAGCGAGGAGTGTGCAGGCCAGTCACCAATGAGAGCGAGGAGTGTGCAGGCCAGTCACCAATGAGAGCGAGGAGTGTGCAGGCCAGTCACCAATGAGAGCGAGGAGTGTGCAGAATGGTAAACCGATGAGGGCGAGGAGCGGGCTCTGAGGAGTGTGCAGAGGACGGTCACTGATGAGGGCGAGGAGCGGGCTCTGAGGAGTGTGCAGGACGGTCACTGATGAGGGCGAGGAGAGGGCTCTGAGGAGTGTGCAGGAGGACGGTCACTGATGAGGGCGAGGAGCGGGCTCTGAGGAGTGTGCAGGACGGTCACTGATGAGGGCGAGGAGCGGGCTCTGAGGAGTGTGCAGGACGGTCACTGATGAGGGCGAGGAGCGGGCTCTAAGGAGTGTGCAGAGGACGGTCACTGAGGGCGAAGAGCGGGCTCTGAGGAGTGCAGGACAGTCACTGATGAGGGCGAGGAGCGGGCTCTGAGGAGTGTGCAGGACGGTCACTGATGGCGAGGAGCGAGCTCTGAGGAGTGTGCAGGAGGATGGTCACTGATGAGGGGGAGGAGCGGGCTCTGAGGAGTGTGCAGGAGGACTGTCACTGATGGCGAGGAGCGGGCTCTGAGGAGTGTGCAGGACGGTCACTGATGAGGGCGAGGAGCGGGCTCTAAGGAGTGTGCAGAGGACGGTCACTGATGAGGGCGAGGAGCGGGGCTCTAAGGAGTGTGCAGAGGACGGTCACTGATGAGGGCGAGGAGCGGGCTCTGAGGAGTGTGCAGGACGGTCACTGATGGCGAGGAGCGAGCTCTGAGGAGTGTGCAGGAGGATGGTCACTGATGAGGGCGAGGAGCGGGCTCTGAGGAGTGTGCAGGACGGTCACTGATGGCGAGGAGCGAGCTCTGAGGAGTGTGCAGGAGGATGGTCACTGATGAGGGGGAGGAGCGGGCTCTGAGGAGTCCTGCAGGAGGATGGTCACTTGATGAGGGGGAGGAGCGGGCTCTGAGGAGTCTGCAGGAGGATGGTCACTGATGAGGGGGAGGAGAGGGCTCTGAGGAGTGTGCAGAGGACGGTCACTGATGGCGAGGAGCGAGCTTCTGAAGAGTGTGCAGGAGGACGGTCACTGATGGCGAGAGCGGGCTCTGAGGAGTGTGCAGGACGGTCACTGATGAGGGCGAGGAGCGGGCTCTGAGGAGTGTGCAGGACGGTCACTGATGAGGGGGAGGAGCGAGCTCTGACGAGTGTGCAGGACGGTCACTGATGAGGGCGAGGAGCGGGCTCTGAGGAGTGTGCAGAGGACTGTCACTGAGGGCGAGAGTGGGCTCTGAGGAGGTGTGCAGGACGGTCACTGATGAGGGGGAGGAGCGGGCTCTGAGGAGTGTGCAGGACGGTCACTGATGAGGGGGAAGAGCGAAGCTCTGAGGAGTGTGCAGAGGACGGTCACTGATGAGAGCGAGGAGCGGGCTCTGAGGAGTGTGCAGGAGGGACGGTCACTGATGGCGAAGAGTGGGCTCTGAGGAGTGTGCAGGACTGTCACTGATGAGGGCGAGGAGAGGGCTCTGAGGAGTGTGCAGGACGGTCACTGATGAGAGCGAGGAGCAGGACGGTCACTGAGGGCGAGGAGCGGGCTCTAAGGAGTGTGCAGAGGACGGTCACTGATGAGGGCGAAGAGCGGGCTCTGAGGAGTGCAGGACGGTCACTGATGAGGGCGAGGAGCGGGCTCTGAGGAGTGTGCAGGAGGATGGTCACTGATGAGGGCGAGGAGCGGGCTCTGAGGAGTGTGCAGGAGGACGGTCACTGATGGCGAGGAGCGAGCTCTGAGGAGTGTGCAGGAGGACGGTCACTGATGGCGAGGAGCGGGCTCTGAGGAGTGTGCAGGACGGTCACTGATGAGGGCGAGGAGCGGGCTTTGAGGAGTGTGCAGGAAGGTCACTGATGAGGGCGAGGAGCGGGCTCTGAGGAGTGTGCAGGACGGTCACTGATGAGGGCGAGGAGGCGGGCTTTGAGGAGTGTGCAGGAAGGGTCACTGATGAGGGCGAGGAGCGAGCTCTGAGGAGTGTGCAGGAGGGACGGTCACTGAGGGCGAGGAGCGGGCTCTGAGGAGTGTGCAGGACGGTCACTGAGGGCGAGGAGCGGGCTCTGAGGAGTGTGCAGGACGGTCACTGATGAGGGGGAGGAGCGAGCTCTGAGGAGTGGGCTCTGAGGAGTGTGCAGGAGGACGGTCACTGATGGCGAGGAGCGGGCTCTGAGGAGTGTGCAGGACGGTCACTGAGGGCGAGGAGCGGGCTCTGAGGAGTGTGCAGGACGGTCACTGATGAGGGGGAGGAGCGAGCTCTGAGGAGTGGGCTCTGAGGAGTGTGCAGGAGGACGGGTCACTGATGGCGAGGAGTGGTCTCTGAGGAGTGTGCAGGATGGTCAATGATGAGGGGGGAGGAGCGGGATCTGAGGAGTGTGCAGGACGGTCACTGATGGCGGAGGAGCGGGCTCTGAGGAGTGTGCAGAGGACTGTCACTGAGGGGCGAGGAGTGGGCTCTGAGGAGTGTGCAGGACGGTCACTGATGAGGGGGAGAGCGAGCTCTGAGGAGTGTGCAGAGGACGGTCACTGATGAGGGTGAGGAGCGGGCTCTGAGGAGTGTGCAGGAGGAAGGTCACTGATGGCGAAGAGTGGGCTCTGAGGAGTGTGCAGGACTGTCACTGATGAGGGCGAGGAGCGGGCTCTGAGGAGTGTGCAGGACGGTCACTGATGAGAGCGAGGAGCAGGACGGTCACTGAGGGCGAGGAACGGGCTCTGAGGAGTGTGCAGGACGGTCACTGATAAGGGCGAGGAGCGGGCTCTGAGGAGTGTGCAGGAGGACGGTCACTGATGAGGGCGAGAGGAGCGGCTCTGAGGAGTGTGCAGGAGGACGGTCACTGATGAGGGCGAGGAGCGGGCTCTGAGGAGTGTGCAGGAGGACGGTCACTGATGGCGAAGAGCTGGGCTCTGAGGAGTGTGCAGAGGACTGTCACTGAGGGCGAGGAGTGGTCTCTGAGGAGTGTGCAGGACGGTCAATGATGGCGAGGAGCGGGCTCTGAGGAGTGTGCAGAGGACGGTCACTGATGGCGAGGAGCGAGCTCTGAGAGTGTGCAGGAGGACGGTCACTGATGGCGGAGGAGCGGGCTCTGAGGAGTGTGCAGGACGGTCACTGATGAGGGCGAGGAGCGGGCTCTAAGGAGTGTGCAGAGGACGGTCACTGATGAGGGCGAGGAGCGGGCTCTAAGGAGTGTGCAGAGGACGGTCACTGATGAGGGCGAGGAGCGGGCTCTGAGGAGTGTGCAGGACGGTCACTGATGGCGAGGAGCGAGCTCTGAGGCGTGTGCAGGAGGAAGTCACTGATGAGGGCGAGGAGCGGGCTCTGAGGAGTGTGCAGGACGGTCACTGATGGGCGAGGAGCGAGCTCTGAGAGTGTGCAGGAGGATGGTCACTGATGAGGGGAGGAGCGGGCTCTGAGGAGTCGTGCAGGAGGATGGTCACTGATGAGGGGGAGGAGCGGCTCTGAGGAGTCTGCAGAGATGGTCACTGATGAGGGGGAGGAGAGGGCTCTGAGGAGTGTGCAGAGGACGGTCACTGATGAGCGGAGGAGCGAGCTCTGAAGAGTGTGCAGAGGACGGCACTGATGGCGAGGAGCGGGCTCTGAGGAGTGTGCAGGACGGTCACTGAGAGGCGAGGAGTCGGGCTCTGAGGATGTTGTGCACGGACGGTCACTGATGAGGGGTAGGAGCGAGCTCTGACGAGTGTGCAGGACGGTCACTGATGAGGGCGAGGAGCGGCTCTGAGGAGTGTGCAGAGGACTGTCACGAGGCGAGGAGCGGGCTCGAGGAGTGTGCAGGACGGTCACTGATGAGGGGGGAAGAGCGAGCTCTGAGAGTGTGCAGGACGGTCACTGACCTGAGGGAGGAGGAGAGCGGGCTCTGAGGAGTGTGCAGGAGGACTGGTCACTGATGAGAGCGAGGAGCGGGCTCTGAGGAGTGTGCAGGA